>NC_133063.1:75993513-76218513 GCF_048771995.1 Taeniopygia guttata
TTTAAAAATTTAAAAGTTTATTAAATCTTAACAAAGGACTGAATAAGGAAAACTCGCAGCACTGGGAGTCTCTGTGAACATTACATAGAGCAGCTCATCTATCAAATGGTTGCTCTGCCTTTTATACCCTTCATCCCGCCAAAGTTTTGCCAAAGTTTTGCCATCCACTGGTGGAGATTCCTTTCTTACCTCCTGACTGGAGGTCAGGTGTTGTTACACCACACCTCCTGGTCACAAGCCGGCCCTCCCCAAAAGCCCTGACTACCAAGGCTATTGCAAGGGGGAGGGGAAATAGGACTATGGGAGCCTATATTACAATAACATCACTATACATTTTTATATCCACATAATATCTACCTCTTAACAGTGAGAGCCAACTGTTACATTACTCATCTATAGCACACAGAACCAGGAGAGAAGGCACTGTTGGCATAACAGCTGAAACAATTCCTAACAAATCTCCCACATATCTGCACGTTTATTGGATACGCCCAGGGCTCCTGAGGATGTACATCTCTGCCTTTATTCCCCTTTGGAAGCAGTCAAACTGGCAGCACCTGCCCACCAGCAGGAGCTGCTCCGAGCTGGGAACACGACTGGTGGTGCTGATTTCCAGAGGCTTCTGTGTCCCAGGAGAAGATAAGGAAAGAGCGGATTGAGAGGTGCTGGCGCTGCTGCTGCTCTGTGCCAGAGAGCCCCGGCTGGGCAGGGCACGGCGCTGCAGGCTCTTTCTCCTGCCAGAGCTGGGCACACCTGGGAACAAGGCATGGCAACTTGTGGGAAACCAAAGGCTTTGTGGGGGCTGCATTGCTCAGCACACAGCCAGGCCATCTGTGACACAGAGTTCTGGCACCTAAAAAGATAAAGGAGAGGCAAATAGCTGGGAGAGGTTTCATTTTGACCTTTCTTACCTGTTCACAGAAGTGGCCAAAATGAAAGTTACCAAGCAGGGCCTGATCCCTTCTTCTGCAGGAGGGGCCCTGTACTGGCTCCTGCCCAGGGCTGGTACCCTTGTGCCAACATTCAGCTGACTGGGAGCAGAGCTCCTGGGGCCCTACAGGGATACACCAAGCCCAGCCCAGTTACCTGGTACACATGCAAATCTTCAGAAAAAGATTAGAGTGGAAAAATGTAACTGTCATGATTATGATATTTTACTATGTTTACATGCTGTATAGGAGTGCAATTTCATGTATTTGTGGTATTTTCACACATTTTAATCTCTGAAATACTGTCAGATTCCTAATGGAAAGTCTTAAGCTTTTAATTTAGCTTATAAAATGAAGTTACTGACATTAAATAATATGTACTTTGTAGTGTAGAAGAACACAGTAATAGTGTGAGTAATTATGATTGCTTAAGCACAATTGGCTTCGGTCTGTACAGGAATGTGAAATTTTGCAAGAAGAGAATATTTTCACTAAGTTTTGTAAAATATTTGAGAAACACTTCTTGTTTGAAGTAATATGTTGCAAACAACTTTTTACTTAGCAGTTTAAGGAAGGTTCTTACTTTTGAAAGCAGTACAATTTTACATTTTAAGACTAGAAAAATGTAGGCAGCTGATGAACTTCAGAATTAATGCAGACCACATTTAGTCTTTCAGAAAGTATTAGTGATATATAACTGATTCAATGCATCTTTCATACGTACCTTTTATTTCATACGTGCCTTTTATTTTTATTGGCTATCGAATATATACAGTATGCATCAGATAAATTGGACACATGCTAAATCCAAAGTAGCAGCTTCAAGCAGATTTTAACAGTACTAAAGCACATGATTTCCTGTGTAATGTGAAAAGTAGCTGAAGCCTTTGACTATGATTAACTTTGATATCATAACTTAATTGAATGCAATTTTGTTCTGAGAGCTGTTAAGTAGGTAAGTGGCTAACTGGTTATTTAGCTAGTTAGATTGAAACGAAAGATTTTCCAGAGATCACTTGCGCTAACAAAATGAATGTATCAAAAATGAATGTATCAAAAATTAATATATCAAAAATGAATGTATCATATTTGTAGAATCATGTGTTGAATTTTAAGAAACCTCTGCACAAAAAGGCATAGGAAAGAAAAACAAATATCTTTAAAGCTTCTTGCAAAAAGACAAATACTGGAAAGGACCAGGAATGCCAAGACTTCAGACAAGGAAGCCCTCTGTCTCCAAGCATGTCAAGGATGATGAACTTATCCAGATAGGAGAGCAAAGGACTCAGTGATCTTAAAGGTCTTTTCATCTTTAACAATTCTGTGATTCAATGACCAGGAATATTCTGTACTTTTGTCTCCCAGTCCCATCTCATCAGCTCTGCAGTGAACAGCCATGGGCTGCAGCTGTGTCCTGTGCCTGTCCCTGGGCCCCTGGCAGGGCACTGGGAGAAGCCAGGGCAGAGATCACTCACTAACGAAGCACCTTCATCTCACAGGGGTTTATTCCCTGCCACTGCTGCACCTGCCCAAGGTGGGGACAAATTTTTCTTTTCACTCTTTGTTTTGCATTCATTTGGTGTCCATTAATATTGGATTGTGCATCACATCAGTAATGAGTAGTAAATATTTCTTCTGTGTAATTTGTTTTATTGGCCAAGGCTCTTTATAATTTTTGTGACATTCTGAAGATGTTCCAGTATCTTCCAGTTTAATTTAAAGTGAGACTTTTGATTTACTGAATCTGCATAAGGAGGGGCCTGGATTTAAAATAATCTTATTGAGACGTAATCTGTGTGGAAGGCTGTGATGAACTACAGTGGGGTTTTGGGTTTTTTAAAATCCCCTTATGATAGCAGTCAGAAGTATGAAATTTTCTTCCTGTTTACTTAACTAGTGCAAAAATGCTTTGCATTTTTGTGCAGAATTTATAGACCTGGCATGGGGTTTTTTCCCTAGATTTTTTTTTTTCCTAGAGTCTGCAAGGGCAGGTAGTGATAGGACAAGGGGGAATGATTCCAAACTGAAAGAATGTAGGTTTAGATTAGATGTCAGGAAGAAATTCTTGTGAGGGTGGTGAGGCCCTGGCACAGGTTGCTCAGAGATGCTGCGGGTACCCCATCCCTGGAAGTGTTCCAGGCCAGGTTGGACAGGGCTTGGAGCAACCTGGGATAGTGGGAGGTGTCAGTGCCCATGCCAAGGGGTTGGAACTGAATGATCTTTAAAGTGCCTTCCAGCCCAAACCATTCTGTGATTCTGTGATATAATTTCCCTTGAAGAAAATTGTCAACATTTAAATAACTTTATTTTTTCAGTGTTCCCTGAAGCATATTCAAGCAATTTTCCAAGTCATGGGGTTCATACACAAAAATCTCCTCTAAAGACACCAGTTCCTCGAAGATATGCTCCAGAACCTGTACCCAAAAATGGGAAAATCTCAGAGAAAGAAAACTCTGTAGTAGAAAAAGAAAATATTTCCAAACCTACAAGAGAAGGTATTGCCCTCCACTGGCTTAACTAGTATGGCCTGGTGGTTACTTTGTGTATTCCTCACCTTTTCTGACCTTTTCCCTTGGGTTGCTGGCACTTAAATGCATCTATTCAGAATATTTGGAATCTACATTTGGGAAGGGTTAGTTTTGTGTATAAGTCACTTACTCATAAGTAATTAAAACTTAAAGACAGTGCTGATTTAATCTCTAGAGTTTCAACAGGACTACTCACTGAAATATTTTTTCAAAGTCAAGTTTCAGGAAGATTTAACAGAGTAATGTAAAACTTGGGAACTAAAGTAGGAGGTGACACAAAACTTTGTCATTATCATTGGTTAAATTGAATTTTTATTTTATTTTTTCATGGGTCCACAAGGTCTCTGGGTTATTATATTGAAAGCAGCAGATGTAAAACAAATGTAAAGTAATTTTCTTTTACTGCTTCTGATCAGTTTCTATCTCTGTTACAAAGCTGTCAGGTATTCCTATTGTTCAGTGGGTCCAGGAATAAATGAAATAAGACAAAAGAAGAAGCATGCTGTCCATAATGTCACAGATTTGTACTCAATGACTCAGTTCATTGCTATCCCAGTTCCATCTAGCTTTGCTAATTTAAAGCAATCTCAGAAAGACATATTAGTGTGTGTGGTTTTAAGTGACTTGCCTTATCTGAAACAAGTCTGTATATTTAAATTTTAAAAATATTTGACTTTTCTTGGTGAGTATATTGAAATACCTGGAAAGGAAAAGAAAATAATAAATATATTGAACTAACTTACCTTTCTTTTTTTTTCTGCTTCACTTCACTTCATTGTAGGTGAAGGGAAAGGTCTGGAACACGTTTTGAATTCTCAAGAAACACCACTGAAGCAAGTAGAATATTCCAAGAAGGCAGCATTAAACAGCAATGAAAGGAGCTGGCATTCTGAGAGACACAGGTGGATAAACACAACAATCCAAAACTGAGGAGAAGTTTGTGTTTCCATGAAACTGGGAGAGGTGCATTAGACACTGATGCTGTTACAGTCACTGGTGTGGCCCTGCAGCCCGGCACAGCTGTGCAGGAGTATTTCTGTTGGCATTACTTTTGGCAGGACCCAAGGGAACAGGTGGAGCTGTGCCAGGGCAGGTTTAGGTTGGATATCAGGAAAAGGTTTTTTCCCCCAGAGGTGCTGGGCACTGCCCAGGCTTCCCAGGGAATGGGCACAGCCCCAGGCTTGACAGAGTTCAGAGAGTTTGGACAATACTCTCAGGGACAGGGTGGCATTGTTGGGGTGTCTGTGCAGGGCCAGGAGTTGGACTCTGATCCTTTGGGTCCCTTACAGCTCTAATATTCCAGGATTCTGTGGTTCTGTTGAATTGCAGGCAGATGAAGTCTATCCTTTTCGCTAAGGATAGCTCACAACACCTTTCTCAGAGGTCAGCAAGTTGCATTTGGAGTGTTTTACAGGAGCAGCAGCCACCTAACAATCCCTAAGATTTAAAATGGGTGAAAAAATGTTCTTAGCCATGCACTCCGAAACATATTTTCCCCAGGCAATAATTTAAAGTTATAATTTCATTAATACAGTGAGAAACTTCTCATATATGCTGTCTAATTTAGAACAGTGTGCAGAAAGATCTTAATTGCTTCAAATGGAAAGATATCCAGAGTTTAAATGTTGCTCTATTAGATGTAATTTCACTATTGAAAATAAAAAGGATTGGGCTGAAGGTGTTAAGTGGTAAACACAGAAAACCCAATAACCTCTCTATTACTTCACATGCCAAAGCAAGTTCCAGTTTATCTAAAGCTTTGGTACTTGCACTGTAAATTCCTGCTTGGTTTCACAGTTGAATCCTTTCTTGGGGCACCTCAGGAGCCACGAGAGGCATAACCAGGAGTGTTTCTCCCCTCAGACACAAAGCTTTGCCTCCAGATGCAATTTCTTCTTTTGAAAGCTACAGTTCAATTGAGAAAACAGTGCAAAAAGCAGATCATTTACTTCAAGATCTTGGCAAGTTGAGAAGAGAAATGCACAACATTCTGCAGGTAAAGTCGGTCTAATCACAATGAGGTGGGGTTTGAAGAAGGGGAATAAAAATGTGGAGAAAAACGCACAGGTCTGATATTACTAGTGTTGCTCTTGCTTCTATACCTGTAAAATTATCCACATCTGTTTACAATTAATTGAAATATTGGAGTCTCTGTGTGTGGAAGAGTTTGGAGTCTGAATAAAGCTCTGGGTGTGCAATGGACTCTGACTGCCATTGTCCCAGACATAAAATAGGTGAGAGACAGGGAAGGACAGAAAGAGAAAGAAAAAAAAGTTTATTTGTTTGTTTTAAGGTTTTGGATATTTTCAGTCCCTGTTCTCTGCAGAACTACAGAGCTGAAATAATTTTCCCATTTGCGAAAAAAAAAAATGTTCCATTTATCTCCAGTCAGCTTTAGGGCTGATTTAAGCATTTCCTTTCTCATTTTGCCTCTTTTTTTTTTGTATTGAGTGCTGTTTCCAAGGAAGTACCTGGCACAGAATCCTTGTGCTGTTTCTTGTGCTACTGATTTTGTTCCTTTGAGGGTGCAAGATCTGCTTCTGAGCTTGTGACAACTGAGGCTTTTATCTATTACCCTGGTGCCATTCCTGGCTCCACCTGTGTGCTGTGGTCCTTTCTGTCCTTGTCGATATACACAGTGAGAAAGGAGAAAAGCTTGAAAATTCACCTCTGTGAATTGGCTTGAAATGTAATAACTTTGATTCTGCTGGTTCATTTCTGTGGTTGGAAGTTTCAACTTGCATATTTCCCTAAAAAAATATTTTGTATTACCTGTCTGGTTTTTGTTGCTGTATCTGTAGAAAAGTCAGCCTCATCTGTCATATAGCATAGCTGATGTATTTTTTATAGATTTTATAACACTTTGTGGATTTTACATTTAACTATTCTTACTAGGAATGGTTCCTTGTGCCTCACTAAGGTTGCAAATATTTTCTTACCACATACTTAGTACAGGCAACAGAGCAAGATGAGATGGGATAAGGAATGGGAGACACAGTTACAGAAATTATTTGAAATCTCTCTTATGAAAAAGGCCAGTAGAAAGACAGAGATGTGATGACTTAACAAATGGAGAGTTGGGTCAATTAAACACTTAGCTACTGACTCCTCATCACTGAGAGGTTTGAAAGTAAGATAATGATACATTTTTGGGTAAATTATAAACCAGCTCTGTAATAAAGCAAAGGTGTGAATGAGCTGAGACAGAAGGTGGTGCTCTAAGCCAAGGAATTCATTGTGGCCAGAGGAACTGATCCAATGTCTCCTATGGATTTTACCTTAAAGTTTCAATAGCTCTTCTTCTGTCTTTTTAGGAAGCAACTACATGGAAATCTGACATGAATGATCTTATTAAGGTATACCTTGATTTTTTTATGTGTGTTTCTTTTGTGGGGTTTTGAGCTTTCTATAAAATACTCAAATGCTGAAGCAGTTTTGGGTTTGTTTGCCATGAAATCTCAGGGCCTGCCTGTGGCACACCTGGATGTTTGTTAAAGGATTGCTCTTGGAGAGATCACATTACTCCTGTCTGGTTATGTCCTAGGAAATCCCTGCAGGAGATAATGTCAGGCAGGAAGCTGCTGTGTCAGATTGGCACAGTTTGGGCTGCTGCTACCAGCATTTTTTACATATGTAACAGATCCAGGTACCATTTCATGATCTGGGTCTCACTAGCAAGTCCACACCACTTTTATTTATAATTATATATCTGTGTTTCTTACCTTTTCTCACAGATTTTACCTGTCTTACTGAGTTAGTATTTGTCAATAAGTTTCATTTTAAAATGAAAGCCTATATAAAATTGATAAATAACTTGGTATATTGCCTTGAACATAAACTTTTGTTTAATTATGATTTGACAAAAAAGTAACCTTAAAGCCAAAACTAAGTTGTGATCTGTGTGATTTTTTTTCCTGTTCTTTCAGTTGATGTTTTCAGAGTCTACTCACATCTGGGCATTTTGGTTTTGGTTTGAGGTGTTTTTTGTTGTTTTTTTTTTTTTTTTAATGTACATTTATCACTTTGAATTTTTTTACTGTTTGATGAAGCTTTCATGGGCCTCTGGGTTTTTTCTCAGGAGTGTGAGAATGAATGTAAGAACTTGTTTCCTGTGTTTGTGTCCCTTTCTTTTGTACTTAGCAGCTAATTTATGCTCGATTTTTATCTCTGTAAAAGGGTTCTGCAAAGTGAGAGGTTTCATTGTTCCTTCTGAAAAGTGAAAATGAGTAAAAGTAAAAAAGGATCAAGGGACTGCTGAGGGATGTACCCTGTTAAAACTTACAAGTTTTGCTTGGTGTTTCTTGGGGGTAGATTGATGCCAAACAAGTGCATATATTTAGAGGACTTGGGCTTTTATTAGGCTCTTAATTATATTTAATTACTGTTACATGGAGAGATTTGCTTGTGATAGTTCATGTCTCTAATTGCCATCTTTTCACATGCTTATTAGCCTCATTAGCATTGCCTCTCATACTTGACATCATTTTCCATTTGAGATCTTTTGGATGTCTTTCACTTCTCTAAATATATTTGCAGCATAATGAACATTCTTGAGTAATTAAGTTGCTGATAGTGCACATGGGCAGTATTTCATATGATGGCATTGATGTGATAATAGATTAATAGGAAATTACAATCTCTGATTAAAAGCTAGAGGTTCTCTTTCAATTTTAGGCAAAAAATCCTCCTGTTGCAGCTGATCCTCCTGAACATCATCTAGTCAGCAAACCATCCATCCTTCAAAATATCCAAGTGCCAAGGTGATGCTGAAAGATGCTGAAAGGATTTTGAGAGGAGTGCAAAACAATAAAAAAGTCCTTGAGGAGAATCTGGAAGCTGTTAGTCATGCAAAAGATGGAGATGCCATGTATGCTTTCAGTAACTCCTTGACTAAAACAGGTCAGAGTCTACAATTCAGTGCTTTCTGAGATTGATGTTTCCAAATCTGGGCATTGAAGAACTTGTGTTCTTCCCTGCAAAAAGCATTTATTGACTCTTGCTAGCAATCGTTGTCTGATTCTTGAAATTCAGATTTTTTCGACCCTCATGGTATGAACTGATTTTTGTCAGGTGCCTAAATCTGATTTCTTAGGTTTTAAGAGCTGGACAAACTGCTCTGCTGCCAGGGCGTTTAACTGTTTCCATACCAACATGCATTTAAAAGAAAATTGAACCCTAATTTAATTATTCAGAGCAGAAGAGGCTTCATAAGCCTGTAAATGTACAGAATTTAATCATCTTGCAACAGATCTTTGGCTGTTGAACTTTTGCTTTGTTAGTTGTGTTAAATACTCCTGCTTGAATCATAATGAAAATTTTCTATTAAAAAATACAATATAAATTTGCATTTTCCTGAGGAAGGTAGCTATTCTGTATGCATAAGGGTTTTTTTTTTTTGAGGCATGTTACCTGCCCTCATTATCTTTTAGAGGATGTAATAATTTGTCATCTGCTTTTTTGTTAAGTTGGAATATTTTTGTTTTCTTGTTTTTTCAGTTGTGATCAAAGTAGGAGGTGACACATGGCTGCCTCTTATTCTTAAAATATTTGTAATGCTGTCAGGATTTACCAGCAGGGAGTGGGGTTTGCAGGTGGCACCATGCAGGAGCAGATTTGGGATTGGGACTCTCGATGAGCTTTGGTGCGTTTTGGGGAGTGCAGAGGTGCAGAGTCTCACTGTCTGTGTTCTGGGCTTCTGTTTTTAGAGCATTTAAAGGTCACTACTTTCCCAGGAACAAATCTGTGCAATTTGAGAAGCATTGACCTAAAATGGTTCTTTCTTCTGTTTCAGAGATGTCCTGGAAGAGATTCGTATCCGAAGGACTGTGCATGAGAGGATCAAGGAAATCAGTGAGGAAATCCAGGTAGGGCTGGAAAAATGAGTTCAGATTTTTGTGTTGGGTTTTTCCGCCTTGACCTTGTTCTTTCATGTCCACAGTAAAGTGATTTACTCACCTCCTGAAAACATGAGAAAGCTGCCTATTATTGCTAGCATGCAGTAAGCTATAGTAAAATAAATATAAAAAAAAATTAAAATAATAAATAAATTAAAAATAAAATATTTACCTCTGTTTTAAAACTGTAGTTATGTAATGAAAACCCCTGGTCTCACTTGCTGGCTAACATGAAAAACAGGCCCTTTCTCAGAGCTTCAAAGTTACCCATTCATTGCTGATAACCTTGAAGACAAAAATCTCCATTTATTTATTACATTTATGTTTTCTATTTAGGCTGAAATGGCAAGAAATTATTCAGAACAAGGGAAACATGATCAAAAATGTACCAAGAGAGCCCAAAACCTCAGAGCTGCGAAGACCAAGAAAGAAACTAAAGAGAAAACTCAAAACAACCAAGGGTGCTTGACAAAAAAGCTTTTACTTGCAGCTAAGCCATTGCAGAAGGAAGCAGAAGATAACACAAGGAAACAGAAGTTTAGAACTTACTTTTCTGAAAATGTGAAGAGCAAAGAAAGAAGGGCAGATGTGAGTTGCCAAGTAGTTGGTTTATTTTCTGGGAAAAAACTGTTCAGTATGGACATGAAAAATGGTGTGTGCGGGTGTACTAATTCAAAATGAAAGTGATAGCTTTGTCCTGCTCCAATTTACATAAATGAAGAATTGTAAACGACTTTTTTTTTTCCTTTTTGGTGTCCATCAGGGAGCTGTAGGTGGAATTTCACTGACCCAATATGAAGATTATCTGTCTCTAGTTTATGGAAAACCAATTTACCAGGGCCACCGGAGCACGCTTAAAAAAGGACCTTACCTGAGATTTAACTCTCCCTCTCCCAAATCTAAACCGCCCAGACCCAAGCTGATAGAGACTGTTAGAGGTAAGTGATTCTTTGATGGGAATAAGCTGTTCCTTCCCAGTTTTTTTACCAGGAATTCCTTGTGAAAATGAATCTGTTCATTTTAGTTCATCTGCTTTTCAATATAAAGCTTAAGCAACTGCAGTGGCTTTTCAGAGAGGTGGTCGCTGCCTCAGGTTGGTCAGGGCTTAAGAGGCATTTGGAAAATGCCTTTAATTTAATTTTTGTACAGCCCTGAAGTGGTCAGGCAGTTGGACTAGATGGTTGTTTTAGGTCCTGTCCATTTGAAATAGTTTATTTAAGATCCTCTTTTCAAAACTAAAAAATACCAAAAGTTGTTCAGCTTTGCTTAATGTGTCTCTCACTTATTTTAGACTGTCAAATAAACACTTATTTCTAAATATGATTAATGTATTAGTATGTATTTATTGCTGTCCAAGATTTAATGAGCTGAATTGCTAAAATTAATCATAAGTGAGTGTGTTGGAAAATGAACTTAGTTTTTTATAAAGGTCACTGGGAGATGTGTTTTTGTGTCAAGTTTATGCAGTGATTTTTCATTTCAATGTTTAACTCATTCAGAGTTCAGAAATGTACTGAGACTTGAAAACAGAAGGAAGTCTGATATTTAGTTTCTTGTTTCAAATGAATCAATTGAAATATGAAAAATTGAATATATGGGCATGAAGATGAAAATATTAAAAGATGTAATCAGAATAATTGGTTAACGTCGCTAAGTGCAAGTAATTCCTTTTTCTCTATCCAGTTAGAGAAAATCCTTTTCTCTAAGAGAAAAGAATCCTTTCTTTCTCAGAGTAGAAGATTTCAGAGTAGAAATCCTTTCTGTGATAGCTTGTTAAGGTTATTTAACTGATAACAGTTATTAGTTGATAAATAATTAATTCTATTCCTTAGTTTTGTTGGCAAAGTGTTAGGATAAGAGGATCCTAATTTTCTAACTGATAAAAAAGTGTAGGAATAATTACAAAGGGAGACTAGATGATATCTGACATAGGTCAGTGTAGATAAACTTCATCTAGAGTTAGTAATGTTTTAATTGGATCTGTTTTAGTTCTTAATTACCTTTTCAAAACTTAACTGATTCTTGATGCAAAAACTAAGAATGATCTTTAACTAGTATTAAAAAAAACAGTGTGGATAATTTTACTAGGGAGAAATGACATGAAAAAAGATAATGATGAAGGGAAAGTGTGGAGATGGGAGAGAGGCTTAAGAGGAAGAGGTGGTTAAGGTGGTGGTGGGCACAATGGAGTTAATAAGATGTGTACCCATGGAAAAATATTAACTGGGTCCCTCCATGCTTCTTGCACTTAGGCTGTTGTCGCCCATGCAGGGAAAATATACTTGATGCAGTCTTAAATGCCATGTTTAAAAATGCTGCCTGGGTTTTTATTACAGCTGTCAAAACATTACATTCTGTGTGAAATACGAGAGATTAACATCAGAAGACAGCCAGTCACTTGATGAAATCATGTTTTTAGGCCATTGCAATCGGTGGTGTAAAACATATCTGTGTTTCTGAAGACAGGCAGTGCTGAGGTTTGAGGCTGGGGATTTTAAAACATCATCATCATAATCATCATCATCATCATCATCATCATTATTGTTGTTGTTATTTGAGGCTGGATATTTAAAAACAAAATTATAATTATGGTTTTATTTATTTATTTATTTTAATATTATTAAAATAATAATGGTCTAGTGGAAGGTGTCCTTGCCCATGGCAGGAGGTCGGAACTGCTTGATCCTGAATGTTCCTTCCAACCCAAACCCTCCTGTGATTCTGTGGTTAAGATGTACATCCACAGTGGCAAGTCCTCAAAATAGTACCAGAATCTCTTGTTTGGCCTGAGCTGGTCTTTATGGCACTTTCCTTACCTGTGCTCTGGAGCCCAGTTGTGATCTGTGAAGAGAAAGTGCTATTGGTAGAAATTATTCCCAATTCTCAAAACCTTCCTGGAAAATGTGGGTTATAGCCCTGGCAAAAACTTAGAAAACTTTTCAAAACTCACCATTTTTTTAAAAGGTCACATGAAAACTGCCAGCCTTGTGACTTAGGTATTTTGTTTGCCCTCTCTTGGATGACTTTGCTTTGGTGAAAAGTAGTGTATCCTCTGGTATACTCACTTGAGGCATGATATAACACTGGTTTTGACTATTGGCTGTGCTGTGCAACCATAATTTAATTTATTCTGTATAGATCTTTTTGGGTGAAATGTGTGCTAATAAGCACTTCGGGTAATAATAACAGTGACCACTAAAATTTGGATTGAGAACAGACACTTCTTTAAAAATATTTAATCAGCAGTTCTGCTTTTGCTGAGTCCTAAATGAATTTTCTTCTGTATTTATTGGCCTCTTGTCCTTTACAGAAAGTCATAACCTTTCCAGGAAGGCCAATTTGATCATTCCAGAAACAATATTTTGTAAAGTGGCATAAAGAGTGCCCCCCTCCCCAGTCTAATTACAACAAATAGGCCATTTGATCATTTTAAACCACCAGCTGAAATTCAGCGACATGGAAAGGTACAGCTTCTGTGCAGCTGGAACGAGCTGCTCCTGTGCTTCAGCTTTTTTCTGTTGGGGGCAAATAGAAATAAAAGGGAAAACAGCACTGGAAAGGAAAAGCTGTGATGCAGCACAAGTGCACTGTGCAGGCGCTACCAGCTGTCAGCCTGATCAGGCCAGCTGCAGGGCAGAATGATAAAGATGCAGGACACTTTGTTTCAGCCGGAGTGGCAGTAAAACTCTGACCTAGGCAGAGCTTTGGAAGACTCCCTTCCTTGCCATGCTGTAGCTAAGCTGGAGAGTCCCTTGCAGAGGCCCAAAGAACACGCTGAGGTAAGCAGCTTTGCTTACCGCAAGTGGGAAAAGCAAGCGCAGGGAAACTGGAGTGCGGACGCCTGCGCCTCAGGAGGCCCTCGTGCCCTGCCAGCTCAGAGAAGGGAAACGGGGATGGATCGTGCATAGGCAGAGCTTCAGCCATCCCCTGAGTTTTATGAGGAGCTGTGCTGTAGATAGGAAATGTAATGTTTTCAGGTAAAGCTCCTTGAAAGACTGGACTGTGCTGTCCACCAGCAGAGGACTGGTGGGTGCTGAGTCACCAGGAAACCAAGCTAAGTCTGGCATCCTTGTTCTACAGGTGAACCGAGTTGATTTCCAGAGGAGTTGCGTGCACTTTTCCGCCATCTCACGCAGTAATTTCTTGCTGCTTTCAAGCTGGCTCCTGGGTTCAGTCTCAAGACTTTTTATTTATATGTAAGATTACTGATTTTATATATAATAGGATTGCTTTTTTTTTACAATAATAAAGGTAAATAATGAAATTGTGTGACCACTTAATTTGTTTTTGATGTTTATTTGTATAATCTAACTAATTCTTCTCCACATCAGTATTGCAATATAAAGGAGTAACAGAATTTTTTTTAAGCCCTCACTCCTTCCTTCCCTCTTAAAAATATATTGACTTGATAGAACAGAACAATTTTGTTGAAGGGTAGTGCATGCAAGCCTCAATTAGTTTTGTCAAGCTAGATAATGAAAAAACACTTATAATCAGCAGAAGACTACTGAGAATAACAACTCTGGAGCCTTCAGATCCTGCATCACTCAGTCCTGATATCTGTAGTAAACGTACTACAGATATTATGCACATATTAACATGGATTGCTAAAGAGGATCAGGCATCTGTTTGCTCCTCCATTCTGTAAATGATCCAATCACATTTTTGATTGAGATGATGGCAAAATACATGTGGAGCCAGTGGTTGAAATCTCATCTTTCTTTTAAAGTCCAGGAAGGAAATACAGGGAATCCCAGGAATACTGTGGTTTCAGTATCTGCGGCTGCTCATACAGTTTTCATCTTTCAGTGATATTTTTTGTGGAGTTGTTGATGACTGACATTCTGAATATATCTTATTAAGATAGAATATCTTGGATGTGGTTAATAGGACAGGGCAGTTGTTGATCCGGAGGTTTAAAGGGCTTCTAGGAAGGAACTCAACTATGTGCCTGTTAATGTAGGTAAAGAAGAGTTATCATAGTTCAGGAAATGTGCATACATCTCAGCTAGTTTTGTTGCTATTTAGTTTAGTATTAGTCTAGTGATCAGGAAATAAATTTGACCTTTTCTATTCTTTAATGCAAAATACTGTGTGTCAGAAGGAAGAGGTTTTTTGTCTTGAAGGGGAGGCATAGATCTTTCTTGCCATCTCTCAAGTGTAATGAGATACAAATTGCAAACATTATATGAATTAAAGGTGGTAGCAGAGAGTGTTGGAAAATAGTATTAAAAATAATAATGTTTTTTAGCCTTTATCCTGAAACTGGAGAATGTCTCACTCTGGCTTTCCAAATATGTGACTTGTACTCTTTTTAACCTTTCTCCTTGCCATGCCTTGGCACTAAGAGGCTGATCTCAAAAGACTAGGATATAAATGAGATTCTTTTCAATGTATTTGATACAAGGAAATACAGAAGAACAAACTTTGCCACCTCATTTATTATAGCTCAGAAATTGAAGTGCACACATCTGTGAGGTCTGTTTATAGATTTAACTAACAACACCTGCATTTTCATGTCCTTTAGGTTTAGTTTATTCAGCAAACATAGCATTTAAATGTGCATTTTCCATTGAGAAGGTTAAATACAAATTCACTTCAATTAAAGTAGGTAGCTTTTCCTCTTTGTATAACAGACTAAATATACATTCACTCTTTGAATAATCTTTTTTTGTGTGTGCGTACAACAAAGAAGGTTTTTCAAATGTAGTAGGCATGTAGTCATGGCTATGTATTTTTCTGGGTCAGATGTGATGGCTTATAGGAATGTCACTAAGGCAAAATAAGAAATAGGTCTGTATCATTCCATGCTGGCTATACTTCTCTGCTTCTACTGGAGAGAAATAGAATTCATTTATGCTAAACAAAAGCATTCATACAAAAATCTTTCTCCAAGGAACTGTAGTCAGCTGGGCAACGGTTTCCATAACAACAACACCTCAAGACTATATCTGGGCCTTTTTCTTCTAAGTTATTTGGCGGATCTCCTAAAGTGAGTGAATTAAGGTATCAGGTGAAAGGTGGTACAGTTCTATTAGATACCTTTTCATTAATGAAACTAAACCAGTTCAGCAGCCTAAGTCTAAAGTAAAATATATTTTGATTCATTATAGCTTATGCATTTTACATTTTTTGCTAGAAAACTTTATATAAACTAGCTGTCATATTTATTCAGTTGACTTCAAAGGTGTGTTATGTAATGATGTTCTTATTTTTAGATACATTCATGTATCTGAAGTACAATAATTCGAAATTGTCAGACTTCTACAATTTTTGAAGTATTTTCTGTGAAAAACTAGGATTCAAGAGCATTCTTAGAACACAATCAGGAAGAGACTAGACTTTTACATCAGGTGTGTGTAGGACTTCCCCCTACTTGTCTTCACAAACCCAGATCCATTAATACTCACATGGATGCAAAGTAAATTAATCTACTTGTGAGACTATGTCCTAACCTGTCTTTTATTTTGAAGTCATGTAAATTACTGTGCTTGGGTTTGCTTATGTTTGTCTGAGTATTAAAGCTGTCACATAGATTAGTAATATAGTAAATATGAAGGATATTAGTGAACTTGCAGTCCGTGCAAAAGCCTTCCAAAGTGACAGATTCTGTGTTGCACTGAACTGTGTAATGAATATAAAACATAGCCACTGCTACTGAATGTGACAAGCTTTCCACACATTAAAAATCAATGCTGTAAATGTCTGCTTAAAATACTGAACAGTACCTAAAGCCACTCCTTAGCAACACTGTCATTCTTTATAGAAGACAAACATTTAAACCAACTAATTCTGCAATTATTTTATTCTTACTTAGACTTACTGATCTGATATACTTACTGTTATTTTATTCAATTAATACACTGGTTATCTATGGCTAAACTTCTTATGAAACCTCTTTCTGTTCCCAAGTGTTAGGAAAATGTGGTAGGAATATGTGAGTGGTGGTAAAGTGTAGTGGAGGAGCCATTTAATTTTGTTTCATTTAATTGAGATTATGTCACAGTTGTTTTGACTTCATTTCTCATGCGGGGCTGACAAAGCCCCATTTCAGATTTAATTATCTGACTCATAGAAAGAGCACTTAACACTCATTGCAGAAAGGAGAGGTTAGAAGTTTCTCAAGTCCAGGACAAAGAGAGATAGCAGATGGATTTCTAATGTGTAGTATTTCCTGCATTCCTTTTGCCTTAAATTGCAGCAATACAATGCCATTTCTAAGTGAAAAAAAAAAAACAAACAAAACAAAAACAAAAACACAAAAAAGCAAACAAAAAAGAAAAGAGGTAGCTGTTAGAACTTAACCTCATTTTCCCACCCTTTTAGTAGTGGGCTTAACCATGTTATGAGATTGTGGTTTTGGAGTAACTCCTCAGTGCTTACTTTGGGTATCAGTCACTCCAGGCTTCCATGTCACAGGGAAGACACTAAACGATATTTTAATGTATCCTGAAGAAAAAAAATTATTACAAGTGCAACGGTTTTCATGATAAAAAGCCCTTGCACTTCACATATTTTGTTTTAACATCCTGAGTTTGGTTGTAGCTGCAGGGAAATGATTGGCTAGGAAGGCAGGAAGGACTTAAGAGGATCAGCACGGGAGTGGGTCCCGGAGCCCGGCCGGGGACAGCAGGCGGCGTGGTGACATTATCCTTATCCCGGTGCTTCGGGCACAGAACCCTCCTGGGACTGCGGGGATCCATGGACGGATGGACGGATTCCGTCTCTGTGGCTGTGTCAAGAAAACACTGTGGCCGAAACACACTCATGCTGTCTAGAGTACTATCTTTGCATTTTGGAGATAGAATGATGTTTGAATCCTAGTCCTAAAACCAAAACACCATAAACACATGCAGTAGTTTGCATGCTGCCCAGACCCTGTCCTGTATAAAAAAAAAATGACTCCACCTTTCCCTGCACCAAATAGCTTTGCTTGTAGACTTGTTGCTAATGGATAAAGCAGTGATAAAGATGGTATTTGAAGTCCTCAAGTGTTCAGGAACTGTATGTTTGTAAGGGAATACTTAGTTAAAAGCAATGAATCCCATAATGAGTGGACCTGAGTCTGCCCCCTTCCCTGATGGTCTTCACCTAAAGTAACAATGGAATTCTGTGTGTATTATTGCACTGAGTCATGAGAAAGGATAAGCACAATGTATAATAAAAAGTTGCATGTGGTTGTGGAGGGCTGGCACAGAAACAGTAAGCTCACAGCAGCCACTCTACTGTGAAAAGGCAATAAAAGAGCAACAAATGGCAAAGAGGTGGGTAATGTAATGTATTTTAGGGGCTGTTGTGGTACTGCTGCATGGTCTAGGAACATTCCAGGGGAAAATTTATTTTGTAGCACTGCAGGAAGTAATAAAATAAACTCCCCCTCTTTTCTTCAGTACAGAAATTTTTATTTTGAGCTCACAGGCTGACAGTTGGCTGCTCAGTGGTGAAGAATCACAGGTTGGTTGAACTAGGACGAGACCTCTGTAAGCCATCTGGTCCAACCCCCTGTTCAGTCAGGGCCACTAAGAGCTAGGTGCCCAGGACCATGTCTAGATGACTTCTGAATATTGACTCCAGAGCCTCCCTGGGTACCCTGTGTCAATGCTGAGTCACCCTCACAGTGATAAAGGGGTTTCCAGCTGTTTGTAGGGAATTGTCTGTGTTTTAGTGTGTGCCAATCATCTCTGGCCCTGTTACTGGGCTTGTCTAGAAGAAGTCTGGCTCCCTTCTCTGTGTGCACTCCTTCAGGAGTGCACTCCCTTCACCTTAATACGATCCCCCTGAGCCTTCTGAGCTTCAGCTCCAGGCTGAACAGCCCTGGATCTCTCAGACTCTCTTCAAAGGAGCAGTGCTCTGATCCCTTCATGATCTCTGCAGCCCTTGCTCAACTCTCTCCAGTATGTCCACACCTCTTGTGTCTGGGGAGCCCAGAATTGGATCAACACCTGGGTCATCACCATCACCAGAGCTCAGTTAAGGGACAGGATCATTTCTGTCCCCTGCCAGCAGCACTGCTCTTCACGCAGCCCAGGATGCTCTTGGTGGGTTTTTTTGCCACAAGGGCAGACTACTGGCCCATGGTCAGTTTGGTGTCTGAGGGACCCCCAGGTGCTTTCTGTGAAGTGCTGCTTCCCAGGTGGGCAGCTTCCAGAATGTGCTGGTGTTAGTGAAATGAACAGGATCTATGCCTTTATTAATGTTCAGCTCTTTATTAAAAAGTCAGCTCGGCAGGGGGCTCGACAAGGAGCTCGCCCCCGCTGTTGTAGCTTTTCCGGTAGCCAAAGGGTGAGAAGGCGTGCAGAGTCTGTCCCTGCAGTCTCCATGGAACACTGGTAGGTGGAGGTGAAGAGGTGTACAGTCTGTATCTGAGGTCCCAGCAGATCATACTCTCTCCTTTCCTCCTGGCACACTGGTAGCCACAGGGTGAGGGGATGTGCAGAGCCCGCTGCCGAAGTTCAGCAGCAGCTATCCCTCTCCTTCCCTCCTGGTAAATCCAGGAAGTTTGTGTTCCTTTGTTCCTGCTTCCCACAGCCCAGTCTAGTCTGGTCCTCTGCAGGTTACAGTGACAGGTCAGACACAGACTAGGGATGAGGTTCCCTTTTCCCCAACCAGCACATCCATCCAGCCCCCTCCACTGTGCCCAGCCTTCCATTTAGGGGTGTTTTTATCCCCAAAACCCCCTCCCATGATTCCACTGGTCTTCCTATTTTGCATCCCAGTCCTAGAATGGTAGTGGGTGGGGGAGGGGGGAGGTAGGTGATTCCCAGGAGCAATTAGCTAATTAACATTTCAATGTCAGTACTTAGTTTGAGCCAAGTGTCCCAGCCAGGCTGTTTTGTTCATAACACTAGGAGCTTTTCACTCACGAAGGACTGTGCACTTCTGGTTGAACCTCATGAGGTTTCTGTCAGCCTATTGCTCTGGCATTCTTTGTGAAGAATGTATATATTTTTCCAGAGAAGGTGATAAAATTTTAAAAATAATTTTAGAAGTAAGCGCTGCAGCATTTTCCATAAAAATTCCACTAGATTTTGTATCACTGTGTCAAAAGAGAACTGTAAGGGCTTTTTTTTTCTTCCTTGCAGACTTGAATCATCACTTATCAAGCTCACCTTTCTCAGCCTATTATCATTATGTAATATAAGGAAATTATATTTAAGACTTCTAGAAGTCCACACTAATGGAATGAGGACTTAATGTGTTATTTCTGGTACCATAATGAGCATTTATCTCTGTGTGTGACACAGAACTCTGAACTGGACCTCTAAAATAATAACTTGTAGCATGATGAACTGGAACAACCTCCTCAATCTGATGTTTGAAGAACTTAATTTTTAGGATTTTCCCCTGGTCAACACAGGCATTTAATCCCTGATCTAAAGCCATGCTGATGGAAGGGGCCTGATAGGGATGAAAATGCATATGGCTCGAAAATATGTATAACAATATATGATACAAATATGGTTAAAATGTAATCTGTCTTTCAAATAAAAAGCTTTATCTCTATATGGAGAAGTTGAGAGGAGGGACTGTTGAAAAACTATTTAAATAGTAAATGAGATAATGCATTCGGAAGATGATAATGCTTGTTATGTGTAGTAGGTATAATTCACGCCATTTCTAATATGATATATGTGATATTGAATATTTGTTAGAATATACATGTTTGTATTAGGATTACCCCCCACCCTCGCAGGCGAGACTGGGTGTATTTTGGAAACTGATTTACAAGTAAGAAGGTACAGCTCTACAGCTCGCCAGGAGATGGGCCATGGCTGGGGAGATACAGAAACCCCAGGTGCTGATCGTTAGCGTGAAAAACCCGAGATGGATATCATGGAAATCCTTGGGCAGATACATGTGAATCAACAAACTCCAGACACTGAATTGTTCTCCCTCATCACCAAAAAGAAAATGTTATTAACATATGGACTCTGAATAGAAGAAAAGACTGATTGCTGAAATTTTGGCCTCAGGCGAAATTCTCCCTATAAAAACCGCTTGTGCCAGGATGGAGGTGTGTGGGCATGGAGGAGAACCTCTGCTGAGGCTGACTCCTTGTTGCACACCCAGGGCCAACCCCGGGCTCAGCTCTGTTCTTTCCTCGTGGCTGGCTAGATAGAATTTGATTGCAAAATAAATATTTTATTTTTTCATATTAATTTGGCTGGACAAATTTTCATTTATAACAATGCTTAATTTGCTTTGCAGATTTTTATGCCATTTTTGGCTGTGGAAAGGAAGAGGAACAATATTTTGTGACAGATTTGTATTATTAAGTCTCCAGCAACTACTTTCCCCAAATGCAGAAATATTGTGAACTTTTAAAAAATTCCTCTTAAACTGTTTGATTCACATTGGTTTTCTAGCATTAATTGTTTATTATTTAAACATTTCATCATGACAGATGGAATGCAGTAAGTCTGGAATCTCAAGCTAATAGTGCTTGATTTTCAGGAAACTGACAGAATGTCTTTTACACTCTGTAGCTGTTTTGTCAGGCTGTCATCCAGGTCACTTTAAAATATTCATGATTTTACTTTTTATTATATTCTTTACAGGTAAAGAATATTAGAGATCTGTATGGCGTAATATATTCATAGCAGAGAAAAATGTTTGGGAAGATTGTAAGAAACTTCAACACAACGTAGCTCAGAATTGCTTTTATTCTGCTCTTGCTTGTCAGTATGTCAAGTTTGCCTTCCAGAATTGGAAATAAAGCAGTAAAAGGATGTTGACTTCCAAACTGATTCCCCCAGATACTTATCCTAGAAAAGCATAGGTGGAATGTAGAAAGGCTGTTTAAATGAAACCTCAGATGCTAGAGGATACAGTGTATCTAGCAGAGGGAGGGCCTGTGTATGTATTTTACTCCTTTTATGTTTTCTTCTCCTTTGATCTTTAGTTGCAAATATAGCTGAGGATAGCCAAACTCCAGAACTGGATGTAAGCCATCAGGTGCTCTAGTGCAACTCTTGACAGAGATGACTTAGTACATGCAACGACTAATGACCTAATGTTGCATTTTACATATAAAGGTGTGATTTATTTTTCTTCTTTGCCCTCCTGTTTTGTAATTTTTCAGTAGGAGAATATTGGAGGACAGTTTTCATTCATCTCTGCAAATGCACTTAAAATACAGGACTTTAAAAAAGGCTGACAGAGTTGAAAACATGCAGGCTGTTGCATACTGCTGGATAAAGCAGTTTACTCTGGTAAAACAGGTGGTAGGCAATATGTGTTAGTGCCACCTGAAACAAAGAGTTTTACTCTAATTAAGAGTAAGAACTTGCCCACAGTAATATTCTGAAGTCACTCTTCCTGTAACTACACCCATTTCTCTGACCCATGTAAGGATTATAGCTGTCCACATTTTTCAATTTTCAGCCTTTCTTGTAAATCTCTTCTCAGAATTTCAAGGGTAGGAGCTGAACTGAGGAGTTGAATAAGTTCATATCACAGTTAAACACCAAATCGGCTTAAGATTCATTTGACATTTATATTATATTTAGATCGCCAAGTAAAATTTGAGAAACGACCCATCTCCTGGACGAGCCACATGTATTAGCTTGCAAATGAGGCTTTGTCAGAAACTAGTTTTCGAATATGTGGGAGCAGCCCTCAGTGCTGGTGTGTGTGCTTGCAAACATATAAAATATTACACATATAATTATAATGTAATGTAACGTAACGTAACGTAACGTAACGTAACGTAATGTAACGTAATGTAACGTAATGTAACGTAATGTAACGTAATGTAACGTAATGTAACGTAATGTAACGTAATGTAACGTAATGTAACGTAATGTAACGTAATGTAACGTAATGTAACGTAATGTAACGTAATGTAACGTAATGTAACGTAATGTAACGTAATGTAACGTAATGTAACGTAATGTAACGTAATGTAACGTAATATAATATAATATAATATAATATAATATAATATAATATAATATAATATAATATAATATAATATAATATAATATAATATAATATAATATAATACAATACAATACAATACAATATAATATAATATAATATAATATAATATAATATAATATAATATAATATAATATAATATAATATAATATAATATAATATAATATAATACAATATAATATAATATAATATAATATAATATAATATAATATAATATAATATAATATAATATAATATAATATAATATAATATAATATAATATAATATAATATAATATAATATAATATAATATAATATAATATAATATAATATAATATAATATAATATAATATAATATAATATAATATAATATAATGTAATATAACATAACATAACATAACATAACATAACATAACATAACATAACATAACATAATATAATACTGGTGCGAATTACATTCATCACATATAACAATGATATGTATGATTATAATTAGCTCCAATGAAATGTTGTTATATTGAATTAAGGGAGATATGATTTGGCATATGTAATATTCAGTTGGTACAAAATACACACACCAGCGCTGCAGCCTGCCACCCCCGCCACCCCCCCCTCCAACAAACACACATATTCGATTACACCAGAACCTGTTCTCCTGGACAAAGCCTCATTTACAATCTAATACATGTGGCTAGACTGGGAGATGGTCTGTCCCAAGAGGTGATACTGGAACACCTGGGAGCTGATCATCCTGGTAACGTCTCAAGACTGGGATCGCTGGAGTCCTGTGGGCTAATACATCTGAATGCCACAGTTCCGGTAACCTCATCAGCGAGATCATCCACACCCGGACCTGGATAGTTCAGTCTTGGCCCAGAGAAAAGAACTTTATGAATATGTGGGACTCTGAATAGAAAGAAAATGTGGATGGCTGAAATCCTTGCCTCAGGCAGAAAATTTCCTACAAGAACTGTAGGGTCCAGGAGGGTGGTGTGGGTGTCCAGGGGAACCTCTGCCGAGAGGCGCCCTTCCTGTCCACACACAGTGCCGATCCCGAGTTCGGCACTGTCCTTTTCCCTTGTGGCTGGCTAGATAGAATTAGATCTTAAATAAATTTTTTATTATTTCATTTTTAATTTGGCTGGACTAATTTTTATTTATAACAACAACAACTTATATAAATAGTGACAAATCAAACACACCAGGAGAGACTGCTGATGCTTTTGTTCCTGTAAACTATTCTCTTACAAAAAGATGAATAAGAGCCAGGTCTTAGATATCTTCACTCAGCAGAGACATACAGCAGCAGGAAAAAAGAACATAACTAAACAGGTACACCTGAAAGTTACTACCTGCCTAGCTCTTCTTTAGCCATTTGATTTCAATACAACTTGGGACAAAAGGCTAAGATATCTGAAGGGTTTTAATTCTGGCTTTATTTTTTTCCCTTAAAATCATTGGCTCTTCACTAAATCATTGAATCACAGAATATGCTGAGTTGAAATGGACCCATCAGGATAATTGAATCCAATGTCTGGCCCTGCAAAGAATCACACCCAGTGCCTGAGAATATTGTCCAAATGACTTTCAAACTCTCATCAAGATTGGTGCTGTGATCACTTCCTGGAAAGCCTGTTCCAGTGCCCAGCCACCCTTTGGGTGAAAACAACTTTTCCTAATTGTTATGTGTAGTAGATATAATTTGCACCATTTCTAATATGATATATGTGATATTGAATATTTGTTAGAGTATACATGTTTGTATTAGGATTTCCCCCCTCACAGGCGCAGGTGAGACTGGGTGTATATTGGAAACTGATTTACAAGTAAGAAGGTACAGCTCGCCAGGAGATGGGCCATGTCTGGGGAGATACAGAAACCCCAGGTGCTGATCGTTCGCATGAACAACCCGAGATGGATATCATGGAAATCCTGAGGCAGATACATGTGAATACGGTGTTCCGTAAATTTCATCAAAGGATTCAACAAACTCCAGACAGTGATTTGTTCTCCCTCATCACCAAAAAAGAAAATCTTATTAACATATGGACTCTGAATAAAAGAAAAGACTGATTGCTGAAATCTTGGCCTCAGGCGGAATTTTCCCCATAAAAACCCCTTGTGCCAGGATGGAGGTGTGTGGGCATGGAGGAAAACCTCTGCTGAGGCTGACCTCTTTGTTGCACACCCAGGGCCGACCCCGGGCTCGGCTCTGTTCTTTCCTTGTGGCTGGCTAGATAAAATTTGATTGTAAAATAAATATTTTATTTTTCATATTAATTTGGCTGGACAAATTTTCATTTATAACACTAATGTTCAACCTAAACTCAGCTTCAGGCCATTCCCTTGGGCCCTGTCACTGTCAACACAGAGAAGAGATCAGTGCCTGCCCCTCCTTTTCCCCTCACAACGACAGACAAGAGACAAAACATACTAGTTAGACCAGGTAATTTAGCAGAAAAAATACACAAACTGTTAAGCATGTGAGCATTTTCTTCAGATAATTTTACTCATAGAGGATTTAGAAGAATGAAAGCTAACTTGTAGATGATTACATAATAGATTAAGGTGTTAAAAGAAAGATTTCAGGGACGCGAAATCTAATAAAGAAGTAACAAATTGCTGGCTAAAATAATTTAGGACAACACTTGGGATCTGCTTTCAGCATCCGATTAGGCCCGTTGATGATTGTCCATCTTCTGGGGCAGGTATTCCTTCTGTATGTAACTATGGATTTAAATGGTGAAATTAAGTTACTTAACTATATTCATTAATTAGACAGATTTCAGTGGAAAAATTTAAACAAAAAGAAACAGAAATCAGCAGAGGTTTGGGGAAGACTGTAAAGTAATATAAAATTCAGTCTTCTTTGCATTTGGTGTCTTTGGTTTCAGCAGAAGTGTGAATTTTGTTTACATGTTCATCTTTTCTGCATGTCTTTGTTGAAACTCAAGTTGAGACATAAAGATAGAATTATATTTTTGAGACAAGATTAGATTACTTTTGCACAGAATTAGTATATAATTTTCTTAGTCTTCCTAATTAAATTCCTGAAGGTACTGTAGTTGAAAATTTCCTATCATTATTACATCATAGGTTTTATTTCTCTTTCATGTAGAGCTTAATCACTGTGAGAACCCCGGGATTGATTTGGGGCTCTCGTGTGGTGGTAAAGTCTCTCCTCCAACCCGCGCTTCCAAAGAAAAACTCCACAGCCTCTTGTTGTCCGGTCTCAAGGTAGTTTATTGTTAGCTATCTAAAAGATTGTCCTGCGCTGCAGCTGCTTTGGTCTGCGGCCCAGGCAGAGGCACACACTCTCCTGACACCCTCACTGTCCGGTGTCTTCGTCGTCTCTCTCCCCGCCCAAAGCTGCTACTATCTTTTATATGATATATTACGTACTATATGTTTATAGATTTTCCCCAATACCTACTATCTACGTTACAATGTGCTTTTCTACTCTAAACCAATCTGTGAATGCCAACATCACCAAGAACATGGAGGTAAGGAAGAAGAAGGAGGAAGAATAAGATAAGGACCACTTTCCTCCATCTTAGAACTCCTGACCCCCCTGTACAAAGTGAAAACCCCCCTGTACAGGTACTAAAACCCCCCTGTACAACACTAAAAAATTTTACCCTCTAATTTGTGACTACTTTTACTATACCATCTAACATTCTGTGACTGCTTGTTCCACCCTCAAAGTTGGTAATTCATTCCATGGTTCAAACTCAAAATCACAGCTGTTTTCAGCTGCTTGCCAGGGTCTAAAATGCTTCTGACCAAGGCCTGGAACCTCTAAAAATGTCTGAGGGACATTTTGGGTTCCGACATCTCCCCTCTCTGTTTGAACCAGAAACACCTGCTTTACCATGCTGTTCAAGGTCTTTTGAATACACACGAAAATGCATGGTAGAACAAGCAGAAGAACTACAAGCCCTATAAGAATATAAAATGCTATATTCGAAAGTTCTTTCCACAATGGTGAGATATCAAAAAGGTTAAACAAACTATCCCACCAGGACCCTGTAACTCTGTTCAATTTGCTAATACTATTCTGGATTTGTTTTATATTTTCATGAATAGATTTTGAATGATCGGACAAGTTCATGCAACACATCCCCTCAAATTCCTCACATCCGTGCCCATGTGTCAGCAGCAAATAATCAATTGCCGCCCTGTTTTGAAGCACTGCTTGCCTTGCACCGCTGATGTCTGTTAACATGTCACTCAGTGCAAACGAAATGGCATGGCTGTGTTTACTCAACCAACACGCTATATGATCCAATTGTGTCAAGGCCACCCCTGATGCTGTTTGGGGTGAGAAAATTGCTATTGCAATTCTCTGAGCCTTGTTCCAGGTAGAAACATCATCATCACAATTTGGACTATATCGTTCAAGGGATCTTTTTTCCCTGTGTGTCTGCTTTTGTAAAGTTTTCAAATCAGGTGTTAACAATGAGAGTTCCCCGATGCTGCATGGACCGCCCTTGATTTTTGCAGGGATAGCAGGCCAAATTCTGTCCCCGCAAATGAAAAACATTCCCTTCGGTAAAGTGGCTGGGTGTTGAAGGGATGGTTTGCTTGTTATTTTTGTGTGATTGCACCAAGATGATGCATTTTTATAAAAAGACTGATTGGGAGTGACATCTATTGTATGATTATCTGTCTTTGCCACTCCTGATGAATTAAATTTGATGCACCATTTCATTTTTGTTGATCCAAAAATGTCCAACTCTGGAGGTTCCAAGTGAGCCACAGGAAGGTACTGTGTCCAAACTTGCCATCCTTCCACAGGATCTGAAAAAGTTTTCAGAATCTCTGGAGGGATGCTTTTTGGAATTGGCCATTCCTTCACTGGCACACCTACTAAACATGTTGAAAATGGTTTTCCTGGCTTTGAATGAGTCAGACAAATGCTGTCTAGACCCGCTGCCTTTGCCAAAGTTTCCCACACATTTTCCTTTGGTTGTTTCACGGGAAAGTCTGTCCAATTGCTCAAGGCAATAGGCAAGAGAATGAAGCACATGAACACTATCTGCCTGAATCCCATGTCCATGCCCCCACCCTCTGTGAGAGACCCTGCAATGCAGCAACACCCAAACAACACTTGATTTCCCAGGAAAAGAAAACCCCCCAAGTCTCTGGGTGATCAGTCGTTGTCTGATGTGACGTCTGCGTCGTCGTCTGCCTTCGTCTGCGTGCTTGCTTCTCTGCTTCCCGGGTCCACGTCCACTGACGTCTGCACCCGATAAGGTTTCACGTGCCTCGCCGACACCCACTTCGGTCCTCGCTCTGTGGAAACACAAGCGAAACCCTTGCCCCAAGTTATTAATGTAAATGGACCTTCAATTTGTCCCGATTCTGGATTTCTGATCAAAACTAAAGGATTTTCCCTTAGCTTTGCTTGTGTGCTGTTTGTGAAGTGCCTAACAATTGGTGGAGTGGGCTCTGAGAAAGAACCATTTAAAAAATTCAATACATACAGAGCTTTGTTCAACCGCATGTGTGGTGTTGCGCCTGCTTCCCCTCTTTTCTGTTTATCCAAGAGGGATTTCAGGGTGTGATGTGTTCTTTCAATGATTGCTTGACCTGAGGGAGAATAAGGAATACCAAAAATGTGTTTGACTCCCCATTTTTTCAGAAATTTGTCAAGCACCTTACCTGTGTAAGTTGGACCATTATCTGTTTTTATTTCTTGTGGCACCCCGAGTGATGCAAATGCTTGCAAAAAATGTCTGCAGGCATGTTCTGCAGTTTCCCCTGTATGTAGTGATGCGAAAATTGCTCCTGAAAATGTGTCAACTGAAACATGGATATTTTTGAGCTTCCCAAAAGATGGGTATTTTGTCACATCAGCTTGCCACAGCTGAAGACTCTGCAATCCCCTTGGATTGACAGCTCCTGTGGATGCAGGAGGCTGCACAAGCTGACAATCTGGGCAAGCACTGATGATCTCCCTCGCCTGACTTTTAGAAAGGCGGAAGGACTCCATCAGCGCCTGTGCATTTTGATGGAAAAACGCATGGCTCAATTTTGCCTGCTCAAAAATATCTGGCAATGTCTGTGATATGGTCATTGTGAGCCTATCTGCGTGAGCATTCCCTTCTGCTAGGAACCCTGGGAGTGAGGAATGTGCCCTGATGTGTGCAACAAAATATTTGTGCTCTCTATTTTCTAGAATTGTCCTCATGCATAACAAATATGAATATAAAATTTCATTGTCAGTGTGTTTCAAAAGTGATCCCTCTAATCGTTTGACCACATTTGCAACATATGCTGAATCTGTGATCAGATTGAGAGGTTCCTGAAACAATTGAAAAACCCTGACCACTGCTGCCAATTCCACAATTTGTGGTGAACCCTGTACTATTTTTATGTCTGATTCCCATTCCCCTGTTTTTGGATTTTGCCATGTGACCACTGATTTGTGAGTTTTCCCTGAACCATCAGTGAATATTGTCATCCCTTCCACTGGTTCCTGGCTTATTTTTGGCTTTTCCCTGAAACTCACTTTTGCATTTAACATCCTGTGCGCCGGAAAATGAACTGTACAAATCCCTGGATATCCTAACAAAGCAATTGCAAGATCCTGTGATTTCTGCATCGCCCACTCAAAATATACTTTCTTTAAAGGTACATGAATAACTGAGAAATCCCTGCCTGACATCACCAGCAATCTGGTTCTCGCCTTAATAATAATTTGTGCTATCATTTCTAAATCTGTAAGAATTGTTTTTGAGGGCCTGTAAGCTAAAAAAACCCACTCTATCAACAAAAGAGGGTCCATTTGAGACAAATCCCACTGAAAAATCAACCCATATAACTGTGCTGTCTCCCCCAACACTGCTAAATGAAAAGGCAATGATTCCACAAAGCGATGTGCTTGTCTCTGTTGAATCATGTCTGTGATCTTCTCAAGATCTTTTCTTGCTTCAGGTGTCAGAGTTCTGGGAGATTTGATGTTGTTGTCCCCTCTCAAAAGATCGAGCAGTGACGAGATGTCATCATTGGTGATTCCCAGGATTGGTCTCATCCAGTTGATCTCCCCCAAAAGCTGCTGTAAATCCTGCAGATTGGTGACCTTTGTGTTGATCTCCAGCTTTTGTGGTCTTATTGTTTGCTTCGAGATTTTCCAGCCCAGATATTTCCAAGGTGCAATTTCTTGTATTTTTGGTGCACTGATTTCCAGTCCTGCCTTTTGCACCTGTGCAATCACACAGTCACGAACCTCTTGCACCTCCTTTTTTGTCGGTGCTGCAATGAGCAAATCGTCCATATAATGAATAATTTTTGTTTTTGGATGCTTCTCTCGTGCTGGATGCAATGCTTGGGCCACGTACCACTGACAAATGGTTGGAGAATTTTTGAGACCTTGCGGAAGAACTGTCCAATGGTACCTTTGCAGAGGTTCTTCTCTGTTGATGCTTGGGACAGAAAATGCAAAGCGTGGAGCATCATCTGGATGAAGTGGAATGCTGAAAAAACAGTCCTTGAGATCAATGATCACAAGCGACCAGTCTCTCGGGATCATTGAGAGAGATGGGAGTCCAAGCTGAAGTGGTCCCATGTCCTCGATGACCTCGTTGATTTTCCTGAGATCATGAAGCAGTCTCCAAGACCCTGAAGTTTTCTTGTGAATGACGAACACTGGAGAATTCCATGGGCTGTCTGTGGGTTTGATGTGTCCCTTCTGCAGCTGTTCCTGGACCAGCTTTTTCAAGGCACTCAATTTCTTTCGCTCAAGGGGCCACTGATCCACCCAAACAGGATCATTTGTTTTCCAGGTCAGCTTCAGAGTGGCGAGTGCCACAGTGACCCCTGTCAAAAATCCAATTCTAATTTCAGTCCCCATTGTGCCAAAAGGTCCCTTCCCCACACTGTGATGGGCTTTTGCACGATGAAAGGACAGATGACTGCTGTTTTCCCTCCCGGGCCTCTGACAACGATTGCATTTTCACTCTGCATGCATAGGGAACTTCCTCCTATGCCTGAGAGAGAGCCCAAAGGTGCAACCAAGTCCCATTCCCGGGGCCAAAAAATGTATGAAATAACTGTAGCATCTGCTCCTGTGTCAAGCATTCCCGTGATAGTAATTGTCTTTTCGTTACAAGTCAACTGACAAGTAACAACAGGCCGATCTCGGCTCACATGTTTCACCCAAGATGCATGCACTTCTGCTTGATCACCACAAAAAGAGTCCCGTGTGTTGAACACTGGCATGACTTGCCTTTCTGGGTGAGATGGCAAAGCCATGGCTCGAGCAATTGGTGTATTTTGTGGAATTGTCAAAGGTGGTCGCAAGGCTTTTGCTGTGGCCATCAGCTCCTCATTACGGTTTGCTGAAATTAAAGATGGGTAAACAACAAGTCCAAGAATGCTGCTTCTGTCTCTGGCCATTATTAAAAAATCCTGCCTTTTCCAAGAAGTCCCTGTGACACCTGTGGGTATCACTGCATGGCTATTGTCCAAAAAACACGTCAATTTGGAGGTTGCCAGGACGCGTTGGAATCCGGGTGGTACCAAGTCTGGGTCGCTGGGGATTTTGGAGATTGCTCTGCTGAAGGATTCTGTTTGTTGTTCCCCGAGGATTGCTCCTGCTGATTCTGTGTCACCGCCAGAATTTGTGTCGGTGCGCGCTGGCGTCGGTTCGCGCTCTTTTTCCCGTTTCCCGGAACCGGAAGAGGTTTTCCATCCACGTCTGTCTGTGAGTGGCACTCACTCGCGAGATGTCTCCCTCTCCTGCATCGAGGACAGAGGTCTGGTGGCTTGTTGGGCTTTGCAATTTGTGGGCAATTTCTTTTAAAATGTCCTTGTGCCCCACACCCAAAGCACCGTCTCTCTGCACCGGTGTTGCCCTTTGCATAATTTGCAAGAACTTCCTTAACACGCTTTTCAATTCGATCCCCCAAGTGTTCCTCCATGATGGAAGCAACATGTTGTGGTGTTCCCACCTTGCTGCACGCCTCAATCATGTCTGCCAAGGTGGCCTGGTGTGGCATCATGCTGATAATTCGCCTGCACTCTGGGTTGGCATTGGAGAACGCGAGGCTTTTGGTCAGATGTGGTTTCGCCCCCTCCTCGGTCACCTGCCGCTCCACTGCCTGAGAAAGACGATCCACGAACGAGGAAAATGGCTCTGAAGAACCTTGCTTGATCTCGGTGTAGATGTTGTCCTGGACCCCCGCCGGAGCAATCTGAAGAATTGCTCTCCGTGCCGCCTCTTTGATGTCGCTGAGCACGTGCCGTGGGAGTCTCACCGCCTGTTGAGTTGGATCGTCCTCAGGAGGATCACCGGCAAGCTGCACCATGGTGAGGTTCGCGTTTGGCCCGCCTTGGTATCTGGCTCTCAGCTCCTCCAGGGATCTCCGCCACGCCTTCTGCCAAATGAGAGCTTGGGTGTCTGTAAGAACTGATGTTGCGAGATATTTAAGATCATATGGTGTTAAATCATACATGCCAAAAATACTTTTCAACATCTGTTTGAAATATGGTGATGACAACCCATTGTCCCGAATGGCCTTAGCTAAATCTTTGATTGCTCCACGATCCAGGCGTTCCCATCTCGGGTTTTGGCCCTGAGCATCATAGTTCACTGGCATCACTATGTTTCCCGAACCCTGCAATAAACCTTTCTCCTTCTCCAATTCTGCCCGAATGTCCTGCCAGTCCACTTTCGCATCCGGCAAAGCTGGAAATTCTGTGGGTACTTGCCTGTAGAGTGGAGTCATCTGAGGTGACTGCAGCTTTGATGCAGCAGCACTCACCGATACCAACGGCGTCTGCGGCATCTGTGAAGATGAAGGCTGGGTGCCTCCGGAGAAAAGTGGAGCACCTGCTGTGGAGGAGAACACATGACTGCCCTGCATTATTTGGAAAATTTTTGGAAGATGAACCAACAGCTCTGGCTGCGACTCCAAGGCTATGCTTAAATATTGTAAAAGAAATTCAACAACCCTTTTTGATACTGAAATTGATTCTCCCTGCCCCGAAATTTTGGCAGACCTTGATTTTGGAATTGTCCAAGCTGGGACACCCTCCGAGGCAGTGATGCGAATCGTGTCATCCTGTTGTTGAGCCCCAGCAGAAGTGTCCTGAGTCCCACACTCTTCTGGAGTCAGCGGAGATTCCTGCTGTCGTGCAGATGCAGCTCTTCTCATCCTAGATTTTTTCTTATAAGAAGCTGGAAAAAAGTCTTGAATTGTCAAAGTCCCACCACTGTGTGACACCTTGCCTTGTCTGACTGGGTCCTGTAAAATCTGCTGCAATGTTGTGGTTCCGCCACTAGATGGCGCTGCCGCCTGACCAACTGAGGTCGGGACTGCACTTGGCTCTTCAATTTGCACTTCTGATAAATATTTGAGCATCTCTTCTGACAACTGATTCACATTTGCAAACCCCGTGGCAATTCCTGATAAATGTTTGAGCATTTCTCCCCATAACTGATTCACGTTTGCACTCCCTGCACTCTGTGAAACTGACTCTTGTAACAACTGTTCTATTCTGCCCATGTCTGAAGCTGACAGGGGTTGGCTGTGGGCTTGGGCTGACTGTTGCCATGGGAACTGCAACGGAACCGTGCCCTGAGGAATGTTTACATCCTGGCCACGCCCTGTCCCTGCCTGCGTCATCACGGGGGTGCGGACGCCTCTGCTCCGACTCCGGCCGTGCTTTCGCCTAGCTCCACCCCGCACTGCCTCAGATTCAGAGCTACTGTCGTCCTCCCCGGGACTGACGCAACTACTTTCCTGTTCCCACTCCGGCCCTGATGTTTCCGCCTCGCTTTGCCCCTCTCCTGGCTCTGTGCCAACACCCACAGCCCGCGTGTGCCGGCTCCGCCCCGCCCGCGCCCATGCCGCGCGTTTTAGATGCGAAAAATCTCCTCCCCCCGTGGCTTCCGGGTCCCGCTCAACCTTCCCGCGCATGCCCGCCGCCTGGGCTGCAGCGAGGGACGCCTCCCGCTGCCCCCCTGCCGCTCCCTCGGCAAACGCGGCTGCCGCGGTCAGGGAGCCGCTCTCCCGCGCCATCCGGGCGGCCGCTTCGGCGGCCTCACGGATTCTCGACATCGAACGCGTCACCGGACGCTCAGAGCGTCCCACCGCCGCACTCGCACCCCCCGCTTTCGCCCCTGTCCGTCCCGCCCCCGCCCGTCCCCTCGCTTTCGCTTTCTGCGCGGGCTGTTTTGAACTCCCAGCCTGCGCAGATGCGAGAGCGCTCTCCTCTCCCTCCTCCCTCTGCTCAACACTCACGCACGCACTCTCACCCACTGGGCTGCTGCCGGCGCCCCCACCCACCGCGGATTCGGGGGCCGCGCCTGGCTTGCTTGCCTCCATCTGGGGAGTCTCCACGTCGGAGGAGCCTGGGGACTCTCGGGACACTGAGGAGCAGTGGGAACTTGGGGATACAGGACGCGAAGGGGTATCCTCTACTATATCTGTGGTGGAAGGACCTGTCCCGAGCTGCTGGCTGGACTGTCCCCCCCCCTGTTTTTCCCCAGGAGCCGTGGCTGCCTGACTTGAGCTGCTGCATTGTGCGAGTGACTCTAAAACTGTTCTCGCTGAAGGTAGTAGTTCTGCAGCAAGCTTATCTTTCTTTATAGTTCGATAATATAATTGCTTATTAACTTCCTGCCAAAAATTTGACTTAAACAACAAATTTAAATCCGAGGGTGGGAAATTACACCTCACCCACAATAACAACATTTTCAATTCTTTTTGAGTGATCTCTACCGGATGGGCAGAGATGATGCCTTGTAAAGCAGATACTATTTGAATTTCCTCCCGGGAGAATTCCCGTGGGACAGATACTGTCTGAGCTTCCTCTTGGGAGAATTCCCCCCCCATGTTCTTAATTTTGACCTTTCTCACCAAAATCTGAGTCAGCCCGAGGTCAGTCCGGAGATGGCACTGTTCACTGTCCAGCAGGTCACAGGTGAGAGATCCCAGGCGCGCTTCTGGGTCGTCTCCTCCCTGGAAAGTCCCCGAGACGAGTTGTCTTGGTGAAGGTCAGGTTCTTATCTTGAGCTTCTCATTCCCTCTCTTCTTGGAACTTGTGGAGAGTTTATGCACTCTGCTGTTTTCCTTTTTTTGTTTTCTTTTCTGCCGCTGAGGGTTGGAGGCTGTTTTGATGTTTCTTCTTGTTCATGCCTGGCCAGGGACGCCAGGTGTGAGAACCCCGGGATTGATTTGGGGTTCTCGTGTGGTGGTAAAGTCTCTCCTCCAACCCGTGCTTCCAAAGAAAAACTCCACAGCCTCTTGTTGTCCGGTCTCAAGGTAGTTTATTGCTAGCTATCTAAAAGATTGTCCTGCGCTGCGGCTGCTTTGGTCTGCGGCCCAGGCAGAGGCACACACTCTCCTGACACCCTCACTGTCCGGTGTCTTCGTCGTCTCTCTCCCCGCCCAAAGCTGCTATCTTTTATATGATATACTACGTACTATATGTTTATAGATTTTCCCCAATACCTACTATCTACGTTACAATGTGCTTTTCTACTCTAAACCAATCTGTGAATGCCAACATCACCAAGAACATGGAGGTAAGGAAGAAGAAGGAGGAAGAATAAGATAAGGACCACTTTCCTCCATCTTAGAACTCCTGACCCCCCTGTACAAAGTGAAAACCCCCCTGTACAGGTACTAAAACCCCCCTGTACAACACTAAAAAATTTTACCCTCTAATTTGTGACTACTTTTACTATACCATCTAACATTCTGTGACTGCTTGTTCCACCCTCAAAGTTGGTAATTCATTCCATGGTTCAAACTCAAAATCACAGCTGTTTTCAGCTGCTTGCCAGGGTCTAAAATGCTTCTGACCAAGGCCTGGAACCTCTAAAAATGTCTGAGGGACATTTTGGGTTCCGACAAATCACATCTGAAATGTTCTTGCCAGAATATCAGTTTATTGCTCTTTAAGTTACTGTTTTATTAACAACATTTAAATCACTCATGGTACCAGCTGGTATTATAAATTAGTATGTAATAGGTATAAAAATTAAGCAATGTTAAAGCTGATAAATTATAGTAACGATTCACTTAAGAGATTGATTTTCATTTAACTTTCTGAAAGATTTCTTATTTTCATCTAGTAAAAACAGTAAATGGTTTTGTTTCTTAATCATTTTCTGCTAAACAAGACTGCTATAAGGGTAGTTTACTATTTTAATGAAAATCCCTTTATTTGTTATTATCAGAGAGCACACTTTTCTAGAGTTTAGCTGTATACTGACCACTCTTGTTCTCTGTAACTTGACAAACAAAGCACAAAATTATAATGATAATAGGTTGATTTTAAAAGTTTATTCCAACTGAATTAATTCTATGATTCTAAAATGAAAAGGCAACAGACAGCTGAAGTATGTTCCCAAAATCATATGTGTTGGGATAGGGCAACCTCCTAGAGATGAGTGTAGAAGGTGAAGCTGGTAACAGGGTACTTAATGAGTGAAAAATGAGACCCATGTGTGCATTGTTCAGATCCACCCCTTCTACTCTGATTTATCTGTCCAGAACTCAAAGGCTGTCACTGACATCAAAAAATGGTGCGAAATATGTAGGATGAGGATTGCTAGAGCTCTGTGTCAGGCAGCAGATGCCATGTGAGTCTGGTGGACAAAACCAAGGGCACAGCAAGACATTCTTACATTTTGTGTAGAGCACAAGAACATTACTTGCTGAAAAGTGTATATACATATTCCTAAGGACCAGAATAACAGTACTGTTATGAATGAAATTGACCCAGCTGAATTAAAAATGAAAAAAACTATTTTATTATAGCAATTGAATTCTACCTGAGCCAGCCACAAGGAAAAGGACAATGCTGAGCCCGGGATCGGCACTGGGTGGGTCACAGGTCTGACCGCTCCAGCAGAGGGTCTCCCTGTGCCCACACACTGCCCTCCTGGTACAAGCGGTTTTATAGGGATTTCAGGATCAGCCTTTTCTTTCCATTCAAAGTCCCACATATTCATAAAGTCTCTCTTCTCTGCGGTGAGGAAGTGATGAATATCCCTTATGTAGTTACTGGAACATGGCATTCAGATGTATCAGCCTGGAGGGTTCCAGGGATTCTAATCTCGTGTCCTTGCTGGGATGATCGGGATGATCATTCCCTGGGCGCTCCTGTATCACCTCGAAAACGACCCATCTCCGGGCGAGCCACATGTATTAGCTTGCAAATGAGATTTTATCAGGGACCGGTTTCCAAATATGTGGGGCAACTCCCAGCGCCGACTTGTGCATCCTCCCGACAATATCAAATATTATATACATACTGGCGTGAATTATCTTTATTACATATCCCATACCAATTCTACAGTTGCTTGTGGCAGTACAACTCACATTTAAGGCTTTTTTATTGTGCTGCAATACATGCTATTCTCTTCTACCTTGGGTATATAAAAGCATAAGCATCTGGTGATAACTGTGTTAAGTTTCCCACAGTCTTAAAAAACCCCAAACAACCAACCAAAAAACTATATTTCATACTGTAATATTTATCTGGGAGGTGTGCTGTACCAAATAAAGCAGTGTTTGCAGGTGTTGTCTCTTATATGCACAGTGTTAGTGTTGTTGCCCGTAAAGAGAACACAAAACAACCGAAGTCGTTTTATGAGGTGCTTTATTGAGGGCCCTGGGAGCCTGAGGACTAATGTCCAAAGTCAGAGCCCCCCGAGCTAACAAATCATTGCGTTTATATAGAGTCTATATCAACGGTTGCTTAATTCAACACATATTTGTCAATGTTACACTCCAACAATCATGTATTTACAAATTAGTCCTTGTTTAAATTGAACATTTTTATGATCATAACTTCTCTTCACTCTGTTAGGTAAAAACAATGTATTCCCCCCAAGATCTACCTATCCATCTTGTGAATAATGACATGTTCTACCACAGCCTACCCTTGGAATGTATTCTGAGATAAGTTCCTACCTCTCCAGTATTCCGTACTGCCCTTACCTAACAACTGTTTCTAACAACACACAGCCTATGGCCTACTAAGAATTCTAAGCCTTAGCCGAACTACTTCTACTATAACTTCTGCTAGTCTGAAATGCAACAGTGTGGTCCTCTCAGACTTTGAGGTATTTTGTGCTAGATACACATTGTTCTAATTATGCTTACTTCTTCCTCCTAGACATTGCTTTCCAATGCACCTCAAAACAGAATCCTGGTGCTGACTTTATCTGTTGCTGTGAGACAATAATAACTGTGCCTTGATTTTTCATTTTAGTCATGGAGAAATAAAAAAAAAATTCTAAGTATTGTTTGGACACTTAAAAGTAAAAATTCAGTTTACTATTGTCATGATTTAAAATTTGTAGTACTTATGCTAACCTCTCACCCTCTTTGCTTTCCTTCTTTTTCCCCTGTCCCAAATGTGCAGATATTTAAAAGGAAAAACACAAGAAGAAACCTACATTTAACTGTAAATTTTCAGTGATTCCACAATGAACTCAAAGAATTTTTGTGTTTCAGGTGAGAAAAAGCCAGAAGAGCATAGTTATTGAAGAGGTGTTTGAGAAAAGAATTTTTAAATGAGACCAAGTAAGTGCAAAAAGGAAGTGGACTGCTAAAATTGTAAGCTTTCTTTAACTAAAATTTAGCTTTGTCTCTTGCTATGTACACGTAATGACAACACAGTTAGGAAATTACTATTTTATCCAAGCTACTCTCATCTGGAGAGCGAATTCTACATTTGATTTAAGAATCAGGGATAAATTGTCATTTTATGCCAATATGTTGTGTATTTTACTATAAGTTTTTCTCCCTTGAGTTAGAAGAGTGGAAAAAAATGTTCCAAGCAAATACTCATAGAATCATAGAAGATTCTGAGTTGGAAAGGACCAACCAGGATCATCAAAGTCCAGCTCCTGGCTCTGCACAGGACAGCCCCAAGAATCCCACCATATGTCTGACAGCATTATCCACAACATCCTAGCTGAAGTTTATAATTTTCACTAAAGAAAATCCACTGTAGAAACAAGTGTTCATAATCTCTCAACACTTATTTTGCTCTCTTGCGCTAATTAACATGAGTAGTCTGAACCATTTCTACAAAACTAGGAAGTAGTAATTGCATTTTAGCCAATCTAAGTACAGGTAAGATGACACAAAACATGCTTTAAGCTGGAGCTGTTCTTGTTTCTCTGTTCCTTACTCTTTGCAACTAGCAGAGAAGTTTTTATACCTGGCCATCCCTGTGTCCTTGTTAAGCTGACATCCCATGGAGGAACAGCTCTTCCAGAACGGATGTAGGCAGAAGGAAGGTCTCAAAGATATCTCTGTGTCCATTCTCCCCACTCTGTTTTGTTTTACTGTACTTATCCTGTTTCACATTTCATCAATAACTGCAACTCAAATATTTATGGCAATGGCATATAAAGCAAAGCAGCCATGCAGGTGTAGGAGGTGAGTAGGCAGCAAAACACATTTTCTACATAAACTGAGTTTTTGTGATCTGGGAATCTTGGGGATAGCAAATCCCCATCCTGGTGTTACTTTTTACTCTAGAAAGTTTAAAAACAAAAGTCTTCTCTCAAAAGGATATGCTAACATTAAGTCATACTGCTTTTACACAGTATGAAAAGTGCAGACCAAATCACATCAACAGTGAAAGATTTACTCCCCACCTCTTTGGTTTCCTCATTTCTTTTCCCCTAATTCAAGAGTGTTGAAGGAAAGTGGTTGTTACTTCATTAACCTCTTTTTAAAACAAATGAAGAATAGGTTTTTATTTGCTGGGGAAACTAGAACAAAGTAGCAAGCCTTAAACATATTTTTTCAGTTTAAAGTGTGATACACTTTAAAGATACAGCTGTAAAGACCTTTTCATTGTTCTGATGGTTTACTGGGTCATGCCCAAGCTTTTAAAGCTTGTAGTTATGGTCCATTAGCTGGAGCTTCAAGTACAATTAGAAACAAATAAACACTTACTAAATGTACGAATTATCTGCTAATAGGGCTCATCTGAAATCCCAGACCACAGGAATGTGAACTGAGACTGTTACATGGGTCACCATAACCTTGCTGCAGGCATCTCAGATACCACTAGCATCTAGGTTAGTAATTCCTTTGACATCTGGCAATAATGACAAATAAAACTTTCAAAATACTGATACCTGATATTCTGAACAGCTGTGTCAATTGGTACAACAGGGCTGGAATCTCTCTTCTAGTGACTATCATGAAAAAGGAGTGGTGTGGCCTGGCTCCCTCTGTTTTGCTGGAGTCATTATTTACAAGGGTGAGGTATTCTTACAGCCAAGGGATGTTCAACATGGACCTGTTTTTTTGTGCGTATTGATAATTTATGTTCTGGTGAGGAAACACAGGAGGAGGAACTTCTCCCTCTGGTGGGTCTTTGGCCCACAGCATTCCCACACTCAGCTGATGCAGAGCAGTGTCAGCTCGGGCACTTGATGGTCACGTGTGTCTGTTTCAGAGAAAAGGCTTTGTGACTCTAGTGAAGTGGTGTTTGATGAGGCTGGATCTTTTGGTTTGCTTCACTGGATTGGGCTGTAGGAGCCTGCTTCTCTATTCCCTGAATAGACAAAGTTTTATGTATGAAAAAGATAGGTTTTGATCCCTCTTTCTTATTTGGTTCATTTATGTACTGTTTTTGTCTAGTGCTAAGTGTCAGCTTCAGATGTTTAATAAGATTTTTACAGAGGCTGCCCTAGTATTTTCAGAGGGTTTGTCATGAGCTAGTATTAACTTTTTAATGAAAAATTTTGCCCATGTAGTGTGGACCTGCTATGTTGAAGAAGAACTATTTCCAATAAATCCTGTCTATTAAATATTTTCCTATTTATTTTGTAAGAATTCCTCTTCTTTTTGGGACACAGGAATCATAATTGTCTCAATCACTGTCTGAAGAGGCAGAGTAAACTATGAGAAGTGGCTGTTCTTTGTCAGAAATAAATACATAATTGATCCTGATTATAGTATACAGCTGTGGAAGCCACCCCAGAAGAAAAACAGATGTCTCTCAAGCCTGGAGATAATAGTCTAGTGACCACAAATTTTAGGTTTTGAATGAAAACTTGAGCGTCAAGAAGAAAAATGCCTCTTGGGGACCTAGTTACAGAGTGGACAAGTATAGGAGAAACAAAAGCACATAGATGAGCTTCTTTGCCATAATTTTCTTTGCCACTGGAGAATACATGGGAGTAAGCAGAAAATTTACAAAATGACTGCTTTGCTGAAGGACCATTTCCTATGGCTCATCTCTCAGGATGTACTTGTGCTGGTGTCTCTGAGGTGGGGCAAGGGAAACTGGGGCAGATCTGTCTGGGTGTTTCAATACACAGATGTTTACGAACAGGCAGCACAAACACACATTGCACCATGTGTGGCTTCTCTCACCGCATGCACTTCCAGGAGGTCTCTGCATTCTGCATGCCCTGTGCTAGGACGGACAAAAATACAACAGAAGCATGATGTATGGCAGGGTTTTCAGTATGTCTTTTGGTTTTGTGCACAATTTGCCACTAAAAAGTCTTCAGAGCAGGGTGACGTCTCCACGTATCCCCAGTTACTCTGTCTGTATGGGAGATGAAGCTGATGGTCACCTAAGGAATACAAAGAGAGTAAGTGTTTGAACAGTTAATTACAGAAATATTACGAGATTTCTGAATTTGTTTGTTGATATTGCTGTTAAGGAAAAGGAAAATCACAAATCTGGATGCCCTTTCAGTTAATATAAACCATCTGTCTGCTTTTCTGGCAGAACTTTCACTTTTGTGGTTCTTTTTCTTCTCCTTCTGATTAGGAAACAATCCCCAGTGGCATGTCAGAAATCACCATTATAAATGCTCACAATTGTTCTGGGGTTAACATTAAAGGCTTTCGAAACCCAAGATATGTCTGAAGCTGTGTATGTAATCATTGGCTTAGGATGCAAATTGCCCTCAGCTGTGAACATGCTACAAATTCTTTTAACACAGATAGGCTTGTCAAGTGCAAATCAGAACTTAAGTCTTTGGGACACCATTCCTAAGAGGAAGGGAAGTTTGCCAAGGAACCAGTTGGATACAGTGGGGTGGCTAGACGTCCACAATCCCAGCTGGTGAAGGCGGAGGGGGTCAGAGGTTTTTTGTACCAAAAAAATCTTTGCCCTGAAGACAAGCAGGGACAGAAATGGTAAATAACTGTCACAGCTGTGTACAAACTGTTGAAAAGGAAAAAGTGTGCAAGGCTGTTTTCTCAGACAGATTAGTGCTCCTGCCTAAAAGATTTGGCTTCTTTTGCATGTTATTCTTCCTGCCTTGATTTCATGGGTGTTTGTTCACTTTTATGCCTGATTAGCTGACACTAGGATTTGACTCATGGCCTCTTATGTGCACCTTTCAGTCATGGAGAAAAGAGGGGTGCAAATGAACAAGAAATGGGTTTAAGTTTGCCTCCAGTGAACTAGCAGTGCCTGCAGCTGAATTGGTATTTGAACAACAATCTACGTACTGTGGCAAGGGAAAGGATGAGAATATTAAATCTGTGTTCTGGGGAGTTCTACATTATATTATAAAATTTGAATCTCAAATATATTTAGAAAAAGATACACACAGAGGCAAAGAAAATAACCTATTTATACACTGATTAATATTAAAAAGTACTGGTTTGTTTCTGTTCTGAAAGTAGAAATCTAGACTCTCTACTGTGATGTGCTGGATGAGATGAGGTAAGAGGTCTTTCATAACATTTCATAACCAGAGAAAATAATTAATAAATACCTTTAATGCTGTGTTGGGATGCTCTAGCTTTTTGCTGCTATTGAGGCTATCTTTCTATTTCTAAGGCCAAATAACATTGAACAAAGTAAAATAAAATGTAATGTTCTCTTTTTCTCACATAGTGTTCAAGGATACACATCTTTTCAGTTTGCAGCATCTCTAGGTGACTGAAAATCTTTGCCTATTTCCATTAATATCAAATGAAAGTCTTTTTTTTTCCTTCAGTGGGAGCACAATTGAGTCATTACATACTGTTTCTTGAAAGCAATGTCTGATTCTGTTTTCTTTCACTTTTTTACTTTTTCCTCCTCATGTCTATTATGGAAGTGAATATAATTATTTTATTATTCTCTAGACTTTTACTACTCTCTTTTTCTATTTCCAAAATTCAGTCTGTTGTTTTGGTGCACAAGAATTGCCAGTGGAAAGATTTAGTTAATAATATTTGAAGAGTATTACAAACAAAATCAGAGATTTTGTGTGTCTCATCACTATGAGACAGGTTGAAGTAAGCTGAGCATTCAATTCTGCCTGTGCCAGCATTTCAGAATTATAGTTTTTTTCAACTTCTAGTGGTGTTTTCCACTTCTACTTTCACCAATAGATTCTGAATCTTCATTGAAATCTACAAGTGCAACATGAAGGATTAATTATGTTTTTAAAAGCAGGTGATTGTGTAAACTGTTGGTATTGAACAGAGTGTGTGACCATAGCAAAGTCAAACACGATTGGACTCTCTAGTGCTTGGCATAGTGTAATAGTGCTTCTGTTATTTATGTATGTCAAAATTTAGCTTCCAACACTAACAAATTTATGTCATACTAGTTCTGGTTTGAGTTAGCAGTAAAATGTTACTCTCATTTTGCAGTAACATTGACAATTAAGAAATAAGACACGAGCCATGAACAAAGAAGCAGTTCCTGCTCTAATGAGTTTGTGGTCTGAATTCAACAGGCCTGATGATCACCAGCTGTTTTACAGCATCAAACTTGTATTTCTATCTTATATTGGATATCCTCATGAGATGTACTTCCTCTTGCTTGGGTAGCCTTTTTCTTGGTTTTGTGAACATACTGGGGATTAGAATTGTGATCTGTATAATTACACAAAGAAGACTAATTTATTACATATCCATCTTTAAAACCAGATGTTTTCAGTTCTCCTGCTCATATAAGTCTCCACTTCTGGTGGTGTTTGGGAATTCCTTTATTTGAAGAAAACCAACACAAATAGATATTATGCACAAATTATTTCAATGAAGAATTTTGTAATTTTTTTTCTGAATAATCTCTTTCATATGAAAATTTTATTATTTTCTGATAGGTACCACATTTCCTCACAGGTCTGAGGAAATAGGAAAGCAATAGCTGCTGCTTTCATACTCATGTTTTTTGTGAAGCTGTCTACACCAATTACGGAAAACTCCTGGCAGGACTGAATCAGGGGATTCCAAGCAGGAAGACTGTTGACCATGGCATACCTTTTTGGCACAGATTTTCACATGGCTTTTCCATAAAATTTCTGGTTTCTTCAAACTGGGACAACTCAACTGAGTAGAGATGAGTTGTCCCAGTTTTGCATATGCACTGTGCGTGTGTATGCAACTTTGCATACACACTGTAGATTTTAATTACGATTTTCCAATTATTGCTACCACATCCATGCCAATACTAAGCTGGCTATCATCTTTTCAGCTGACCTCAGATTTGTCAGCATCATTGCCTGGCGTTACACCTTTAAACGTGGCTCCTTTTTATTTTAACACGCTCCATAATTTTGGATACTGATACTTTATTTCTACCAATTCTGTACTTGTTACAACCAAAATCTGCAAGTGTTTACTTGGGCCTGCTGCTTGGTGAATATGTACTGCTGTCTTTTCTTTAATATACTTACCCATAGCATAATAGGAAATCACAATACACAGTCAGGCCATGAATAGAACATCTCGTTTTAGGGATGGAAAATGTAGTGATATCTGAGCTTGATGTAAAAACAGACCATCTGTTATGTTTTCAATCCCTGTGTGCTGTATGATTCCTTTGATAAGAGTCTGAAAGAGCTGGGGCTGTTCAGCCTGGAGCTCCGAGAAGGCTCAGGGGAGATCTTATTAAGGTGTGCAAGTACCTGAAGAGAATGCACATAGAGGAGGGACCCAGACTCTTTCTAGACAAGCCCAGTGACAGGGCCAGAGGTGATGAGCACACACTGAAACACAGACAATTCTCTACAAACAGCTGGAAACTCCTTTTTCACTGTGAAAAAGCATTGACACAGATTGCCCAGGGAGGCTCTGGAGATACCATCCCTGAAGATATTCAGAAGGCATTTGGGTACGGTCCAGGACACCTGGCTCTGGGTGGCCCTGAATAAGCAGGGGGTTGGACCAGATGGCAAACAGAAGGCACTTTCAGCTTCCGTCAGTCTATGGTTCTATCATTCTGTCCATGCCTTTCTTAGAGTCTCCAATTAAACTGAGCTCAAATCACTCAGGTTTTGTTTTACAGACTGATTTCTACGTTATAGAGGTATCCATAACTGCTGTTTAAAATTTTGTTGCGGTATCGTAATGCATTATGAAATAGAAAAGACAAGTTTTCAAGTGAAAAGCATAAACATTAAATTTAAAATTAACAGTAGCAGCAAAGGAAACAATAACAAATAAGCAGAATTGTCAGGTGAGTTGATTGCAAATCTTGTATGGATTAAGCAGGGTAAAACAGGAAGTTACTGAATTACAAAATAACTAGGGTCTGTTGATTTTTAAAACTGGCCATTGTTAAATGGTCCCTATGGTCATCTAACATAGTTAAATCTCTGGTGGTCGTATGAAAGAAACTTGCCATTCAGCTTTATTCTCCATCTGCTTTTGCTCACAGTTGCTACTGTTTTGGCACAAGTTTCTTTTGCAAGCTTAACATTTTCTCTTACAACAGAAAAAACGTAATTTTTGTATTTGTTCAAAAGTCAGTCTGGGTTTTTTTGCAAATAGCCCAATTTGCCAGCTGATATAACAAGGGATTATATATACCTGTGATTATAAGTAATGAAAAGTAGCTGCAGTACATGCTTGGATTTATTTGTTCTTGCAGTCAGTCTCATCTTCTTCTGGCTCTGCTGACCTGTAGAGGTTAGACCTCTCTGCCCATCCTGCTACTTTGTATTCCTCCCTTTCTCTAACAAGTTTTCTACCACTCTTCCTGTTCCTTACAATCTCATGACCTTGAAATCACTGACCAATGTGTGGTAACACCACAGAGGTGTTTGAAATGCCTGGTGAATAAAGATGCATGCTGTTTCTTCCACCTCCTAAAAGCAACACAGCTCATTATTTTGCCTTAAGTGATGAACTCTCTAGTCCACATGGGAAGGGGTTTGTGACACGATCCAGTGTCATTGTGTCTATATCACCACCCCTTTGGGGCACCTCAGCTTGCAGTACTGTGGTAGGCTCTCAAGGTCCTGAAATTCTTCCTTGGCTTATAACTGTCTCACAAACAAGCATGGAGTTTCCTTTCTCCCTGCCTTTTTCTGACTGGCACTGAAACAGAAGTCAGACACAATATATTCCTTCAGGGTTACTTAAAACTTAAACAAAATTATTTCCACAAAAGGAGTTACTAGGGAAAACTGAAGAAGCAATTTGTTATAGTGCTCTGTTATTCCCTTGCGTTCTTTGCCGTTTCCATCTAAAGCCTAGTAATTCCACAGTTTTTGGATTAAGCTGGAGAAAAGATCCCAACGTTTTCGTTGTGATCTTTTTGGTTGTTTTTGTTTCTTGGTTACAGAATGGACTGTATTCCTAAAAGACTGTATACCAGAAGATGAAATGGAAGTTAAAATGAGATTGGTTTTTTTTCACCCTCTCTTTTGGAATTCATCATTTAAGTTGCAAGCACCCACTACCATTTGATTATCTATCACAGCTTGGGGAGCACAGCTGGAATTGGAGATCTATGTGCATTTGCAGGGTTGCAGTCTCACTGCACTTACCTTGGTGTACTGCAATAGATGGAAACGTACGTACATGGCTAGAGTGCTGTGATGGGTGGAAAGCTGGAAATGCTCCAGTGCATGGAGCGCAATCTTGGAATGGCAGGCGCACATGAGGGGTGTTGAGAAATGTGTCTTCTATAGAAAACATGTTTAGGAAAAACTAGATCTGCTTCAGAGAAGATCTGAAGATATTCAGATAAGGTCTTCAGATACCTGGAAGAAACTTCACTTTCACTTGCCCTGGCCCTCAGGAGGCTCTCCAGCTCTTCAACTCTATCTGCTGCAGAGTTAATGCAGTAGAGCACAAGTAATTTGGGAATTTTCTGGACTCCACTGATGATGATTTCCTGACATCAGTGACTGAAAAGCCAAAGAAGTTCTCTGGTTTATGTTAATTTCACAGAAAAAGTTGGTTGGGAATGTGAATATTGGGAGGAGCCACAACTGCAGTTAGCACAAGACAGTGTAGTTCAACATGTACAAATACGTGATGAGGGGCATAAAGAAGATAAAGCCAGACTCTTCTAATGGTGCCCCATGACAGGACAAGAGACAAAGAGAAATATGGGAAATTCTACTTAAAGAGAACAAAAAATTTTTTAGTGCTTGGACAATTAAACAGTGTATCCAGTGTCTTAGGCAGGTGGTGGAGTCTCCATTCTTAGAGATATTAGAAACCCAGTCCTGGTAAACTTGCTGTTATTGTTTGAGCAAGGGTTTTCACTGAGTGACTTCCAAAGATACCTGCCAGCCTCTGAGATTCTGGGACATGGATCTGTGATAAAAATAGATTCCAAAGCACATTTCATGGTAAATTTTAGAAAAGCTTATTCATAGAGAAATTACAGGGAGGAATCCTAGCTGACAAACAAATTTGAAAGCATTCTTTCTTTAAAAATTCAGGAGCATCAGATTTCTTTAGTCTGTTATGCACAATGCCATGCAAATAGTAGCAGAACATGCTCCTATTTATTTGCCCATACACTTCTGTTGCCCTTTCAGCCATGGCTTCACCCCTGTGCAGAAGGTGAGCTAAGTATCACAGTCAGCTGTCATATAACTGGGACTAATGGGCACCATCAATTAATACTATTATTCACAAGCTGTCAGATGGGGTGATGACTTCCAGACCATCAGCCAATTATAGAGGAGATCAGTACAAAGTTAATTAGGAGATGATGTGGTGACAATGCCCAGCTCTCCTTTCCCATAAGGCTAGGTCTGGACAAAGAAGTGAGTAGCCCAGTGCTTGGAGGAGGTGGAACAGTGATGAACAGTGGCCCAGTCAGTCGGAGGAAGCTGATGAAGTTGTTGCTATGTCATGGTTACAGATGTAAGATCTGTGTGGGAGCCCTGCCCTGGAGCAGACCAATTCTTGTTGGCCCACCTGTAACTGAGCACCTCACCCCTTATTCTAGGTTTGTTCCCTAGGTGCCTATAGATATTGGCACAATATAATCATAAACCTCTCTATGAGAATTCACTTTGGGCAAAACCAGTTTAGGCACTCCTGTTTGTCTCAGAACACGTAACAATCGATGTCTAGAAACTGAAGGAAACAGCATCTGGCAGCTTGCTTGTTACTGAACCCATCTTGTTGTGATGCTAGAACTAAAAATGGAGCATCCCTAACCAGAAGAGAACACAACTCAAAAACATATACATATATTGTGTAAGTCAGTCATAGGACCCAGTCCATGACAGCACATTGCTGTGGAAACCTTATAACCAGTGTCATTAATTATTAGTCATTTCCCCCCTTGGACCTTGCCATATACTGTAATCCTTACTCACTGCTTTTGTCTCTACATGGTTGAAAGAAAGCCACAAAATTGTAGCTTTGTTGACAAATGAAATTTGCTTGTTTACCATGATGTGCAGCTTTTGGTGCAAAGACCACTACTGGCGCATTTGACATTTATCTGGTGTGAGGTAGCCAGGGTGCACACACAGAGACATTGATCAGATCAGCTGACAGGGCAAAACCACAGCCACAAGAAGGGGTGTGATTTTTGCTTTTCTTTTTTATTTTTTTCCTAAGTAAAAAAATTTAGAAGAAATAGCCTCATCTGTTTGTTAGCTTTAAAAACAGGATGAAGAACTTCTAAAGTTTCTAGATTTGTTTTTTTTTCTTTAGAGATGATCAGTGTGAGTCAGTCATTCCTTCTGTCAATCTGGAAGCATTCATAATGTCCAACAGTCCCTAATAATTCCTAGGGAACAAATATTTTAACCTGTGGAAGACATTTTTGTCCTTGCAGATTTTCAAATTGGCAAGGCTTTTTGGTTGGAAAGCAGATCAGGAATGACAAAGTGATACTCACTCTCTCATGAAAATTGGCTTCTAATGAAAAGAATATACAGGGATTTTTCTTACCTCCCAGTTTTGCATTCTTTATGTTCATTATTTGGGTCCTGTACACCCTTTACTTGGGCTACAAGACATTTCAGTTTGAGAAGCTGCACTCTTCTCACACCAACCTGCAGGGCAAACCAGGAAGTAGACTGAAGTATAAAACTGGGATATGAAATGCCAACCAGGCCTTAACTGTTTAAACAACACTAAATATATAAACATCTGAGCTAATTAGCATGCTGCCCCCTTGCTGAGGAATGAAATGGTTGATTCCAAACAATAAACAACCACCATGTTCATCTCCTTCCTTTCTTGTTCCAGCAATTTCCTTTCTCCTACTATTGTAATAAATGCTGCACTAAACATTTTCAACAACTGCTTGAGTGCCACAACATTTACAGAAAAGAACAAATTGGTGTAGCAGGGAAAAGAAAGGCCAGTTTTGGCCATGAAACAAGGTGGAAGCCAGATCAGTTGGCAATGCAGGAACACAGTGGAGCTGCCATTCAGGTTTTTCATCAGGCAGCTAACAAGTTATGACCTGTAATCAAAGTAAGTAATACATTCCAGAGATTTTTCTTTGTTGCATGTAATCTGTTGAAATGCTGGCATTTAACATGAGTGGGTTGGGGTACCCTGTGGCAGTACCTGCCTGTACAGTTTTAAATATATTTTTATCTTGTGCCCCATATATTTATGTTATATATCAAATAGAAAAACGATGAGCAGCTGGAGCTGCCTCTTCGGATGCTTGTAAAAGTGAAGCTATACTTCTTGTGATACTCAGCAATCTCTAGTGTTGAGTGACTCTCCTGATTTCCTTTGCAGTTGTTGCAAAATAGAGAGTATTCTTCACTTTGTTATGAATTTTTAAAACTGCAGCCATAGTTCCTTCAGGCAAAAATGCCATATGTATGTCAGCTCTCTTGTTTTTGTAGTGGTGGGTTGGTTGTTTTTTGGTTGGTTTTTTTTTCCAATCTCATACACTTTCTATTTGATGTTGCAACTGGGACTGTTATTGCTGTGAGCATGTCTTTCATTTATGTACATATGTACATATCCTTGCTCTATTTAGCGTGTTTCAACAGAAGAAATGGTTCCATGCTGGCAAAGAGGAAGGTCTGACACAGGCAGGAGGAGATACCCACCTTAGAGGTGGAGTACTGCATGACTTCAAGCCACACAAAATTCAAGCCCAGCAGCCAGGTAAGTGCAGTAACTTTCAGCTGTAGGACTTTAAACTCCAAGGATACAATGCTGAGATGGTGTCTGATAGTTTTTTGCTGACTCAGGAGACAGAAAAGCTGAACTAATCCTGTGACAGGAGATCTCTCTTAAGGAGGGCAACCCTTCTTTGCAGGATTTTGCTACTTTTTTGGGGAGAAATTTTGCCTCTGACAGAGCAAAATATTTCAGTCTCAAGAAGTCCCTGGAAAGCTACTTTATAGCAAGATAAGGCACATGCAGGTTCACTTCACTGAATTCTAAAACATAGGCACTAATGATTTTCCACAGCACTGAATAAATCTTCCTTTTCTTGTCTCACTTCCTTTTTCCTCCCCTCCCCCCACTTCTCCATCTCTGCACATATTGTCATTTTTGGCTTTGTCCTCTCTTTTCTACAAATTCTGCAAAAGTAATGTCAGCTGAGGGAGAAACTGTCTGCAGGGCATTTATTTGTACACAAAAAATAATTTACCATGGCAACCCTATTTTTTTTTTTTCATTGTGCAGTCCTCTGCATCATGAAATAGCTTTTGAACAGCTGGGCATTCCCCTGCTTCTTCTGCGGCTGATATCTCAAAGAAATCTTAAAAGTATATTATTATAGGCAAGAACCAATAAACAAAAGGGACACAATCAATATAAAAGGTTTTCTGCAGTTGTCAGTGGCTTTTGTTCATGACAATAAGAAAGAGTTGCTTATTTTAAGACAATCAGTGATTGTTTTAAATCAGGTAATTTGCTCATATTTGATGTTATAGGCCTAATTATATTTACTTTTACATCTATACTGTATCATCTGGTCCAAATTACTCTCCATGGTGCTTTGTTATTTCTGGATTACAAATTTTTGTTTACAATTTCTTCTCTTACCTGATTCATTCTACAATGTCCAAAGAGGATAATGGTACTTGAATGCTTTTTGAGCAAAAAAATACTTTTCTATTTTCAGAGCCAAAATTTGCAGAAGAATACAGGTAGTCTATATTGGAAAGAACGGTTTACTTCGGCCAATTGGACACTGCTCCAATGTGGTCCTCAGAAAACTAGCCCAGACCCTGACTTTAAACTAGGTATCTTTGCAGGGAATAAGACCTATTCATGATTCCTGATGTGCACTGGGTTACTGGGTTACAGCTTTTCCTGAGCCCAGCTGCCACCCCAGGTCTTTGGGCTGAGCAAGAGGTTGCTGGCATTTCAACTCTGAGGTCTTTGATTTCCCTGGCCCTAAACCAAATCCTAACTCTAGCTTTATGCAAAGTAAATGAGAAACCTCTCCCGTTCAAAATATATGCTGTTCTTCTACTCTATCCTGTGACCATCTGGATTTTCCTGGAATTTTGTCTTCATGGGAAAACTTCACAATTTACAAGCTAGAGTTACACTGGTAATCATTGTGTAACTGCCTCCTCTAGTATATCTTGTTTCAGAGTACTGTGAATCCCTTTTAAAATGAAAAATATACTTGTGTTGGAATTAATATTTAGGCACTATTTTTGCAAGTAGTCGCTTCTTTGTATTTCACAGAATCACAGAATATGGTGAGTTGGAAGTGACCAGTCCAGGTCCTAACCCATGCACAGGACACCCTAAGGGTCACACCAGGTATCTGTACGTATTTAAACTCATCTTTTCATGTCAAACAGCAAAGGCTATTATTTCATCTAGCTATAGCTAACTCTCAGTAACTGGACACTCACAGGACAGCTTTAATTGAAGCATTTATTTTTGTTCTCACCTGAGTAGCTAAGCGTACTAAAATGCCTGAATCTTTAGTAGTTCTGTGGGTTTGTCCAGGGACCAAAATCTCCTTGAATATTGATCCCCAAAACCCAAAATATGGTAATATTTCTTCCTTGTTCTTCCTGGGTTCATTTCCTAACTGCTCATCTCTAGCAGAGTATCTGGGGAATTCTAGCACTCAGCTTTGTCTTGTGAGGTCTTCTTTTGTGCTGGTTCCTGTCTCTTGCCAGTGAAGCAAGGTGCTGTAGCTTGGACTTATTCCAAGAAACTCCCTTACATGGATGCATGTGGAAAGGCTACATTTTACTACTACTTTTCCTCTGTAGTTCTCATGACTATGAGATTGCCCATCTCACTTTGGCTCTCCTGCTTTGCCAAGGATGGTGCTACTCCAGCTCCTACCTCCTGGCTTCCTTTTCTCTTCCACAAGGCTGACCGGCCTATAGTGTGAAGCTGTAGGAGGTACTCTTGTAGAACTGCATTGCTGAGGATGAATTAAGCTTGGGTATTCTTGTGAGATTCCTGATCACTTATACCAACTGCAAAATCAGTGACTTACGCACCCTCCGTTGACAGAAAAGGACAGAATTTGCAGCTAACCACAATATCCAGGGGCTTTCAGGGGTCATTACCTGACCAGCAGGCCCATTCTCAGCCTTGGAGCCAATGTTTAGATACTGTACAGTCAGTCACAGAATAATAGAATTATTGGGGTTGGAAAACACCTTTAAGATCATGCACTAACGTAACACTGCCAGGTCCTTGAATAAACCATGTCCCTAAGAGGTACACGTACATGTTTTTTAAATTCCTCCAGGGGTGATGAATCAACTATTTCCAATAATCTGCTAGATGTCTGGTTTAAAAAAAAAAAAATCATAGAACTCCGACGTGAGAGCAGTGTAAACCATACATTAGCTATTAAACTGAGCATTTTGTGGCTAGTCATTTCTCTGGTGCCTGACTGGTGTCTCCTTTTTTTTGTTTGGTGGTTTTTTGTTTTTTTTTTTTGAAAGAGGAAGTTGCAGTTTCCTGGTTCTAGCAGAGATTTAACGAAGTGACAGATCACTGGGAATTAACTAATTTAGTAATTCCACATGCAGGTGTCATTTTTGACTCTTCCATTTACTCTTCTTCATGAAACCACAATGATGTACAGCTTGAGCCCACTTTGTTCCAGCAGCTGACTTCCCTTTACATGGAATTAAGCGAGGTCTGAAAAGTATAATCTTAGTAAAATAATAGAGAAATTATAAAAAGTAACCTGGTTATTTTAATGTAAGAGAGTACTTTTAATGTAAGAGGGTTTTCCTGTAGTCTTTTTGTTGCCCCTCACAAAGAGTCAGCTTTATGAAGCAGTGCCTTCATGCCAGCTTTATCTTTCCTGAGATTGGCCTCCTGGTCTTTTCCCTACTATGAGAACCCTGCATATTACAGAATGATTGAATATTTTTAAAGGATTGCTCAGTTCAGCTATTAACTAAATTCCTATCTATAAGTACAGCACTACTTACAGATATACATATATCTCATATATATACATATATAAAGCAAATGCTGACTTGACGTCTAAAACAGATCAACCCCCTCCTGTAAGTTGCCGTGGCTCTGTATCACAACCCTCAGCAGCGGACAATCCTGCCAAGCTCAGTCACAGCAGGATTCCCTACACTCAGCAGGTGACCCAGCACTGATTGCAGTTTCCATTCACAAAGCCAGGTGCTCCTCAAGATCAGTCACCCACTCTCAGCAAACTAGAAGCAGTGAGAGCTCCATGGGTCTCCATATGTAGTTTTCAGCACATCGATTAGTTGATGCAACTTCAGTGCACAGGAGAGAAATACACAGAATCAAGACACAGTAAGTTGAAACAACGTGACAAATGTGTGCATTTTGTTAGGAATAACCCACATTGGGCTGTGCAGAGAGGGCCATCCCAAAGTATAATACAGAATCGGTTCCTCAGAGTGTGAATTACTTTCCTCTCTGAGCCATCCCCGAAAGCACACAGGTGTACCTGCTTTGCTGGTAAACACATGTGGCTCATGCCAGAATAGCAGAAGAGATTTCCCCAGTGCTTCAGCTGGCAGTTGCAGTTTGCTGCTAACAGTACAATGTGATAGAAACCAGAAAAATTAAATAATGCTGCCAGGAGTTTTTCCTGCTCATGCCATGGGTACATTTCTTCTCTTACCCCACTCTCAAATGGTAAACCATATGGGAGTAGAAATGTCCAGCAGAGCCACTGGCTGCTAGTACCTTCTACCTTTCCAGTGGAAGTATGCCTACAGCATAACATACTTCCAGAGAATAGAGAAGACAGCAGCTGCAGAAACTGGCTCATAGGCAAGATCAGAATCATCTGGAATTGTAAATCACAGACACAATGGGCAAAGGACATAAGAAGTATGGGTATACCAAAGCAAAGTTAGATTAGATCATCTTGGCTCAAATTATTTGTATTTTTCTTATTGAAGATAAATATAAAAAGAAAAAGATGCCAGGATTTCTGCCTAAGTAGACTTGTAAAGCGTCATGCATGATTATAGTTCCATTAAAGCATAAAAAGAGTAAAATAATAATATTAACACATGTATATGAGAAGACTGAAATTTGAACACTGAAAGGTACTACAAGACCTCATTTCCTTTTCCAGTCCTGATATCCTTTTCCAACTGTGAACAGTACTGGTGTCCAATGTCTGAGAAGAAGTGGAAAGTTTGGATGTGCCTGGGCATGCAAAGAGGTTTTTTTATTAAGTGTATTTTCCAGGATTTCAAAGCAAACACTGGAGAGGACAGTATCTGTAGCTGTGCAGAGAATTTTGAAAAGCTCAGACTTTACTTGCTGCTCGTCTCCTTCTCTGGTGTTTCAGTTAATCTGCAAAAATGGAGTCAAATTAATAAAAGTCAAATGGTAACCTGTGGATTAATTTTGTACTTAAAGCAAGCTCACTTGGTAATAGGAATTGACAGGAGGTGTAACTGGCCTTCTGCCTTACCCCAGATCTCTGCATCCCCGGCCTCAAAAGGCAGTAAGGACAAATGTGGTTTACCCATTTCCTGCTTGCTTAGGAACAAACTGGGTAAGTGCTTGTGGAATTAAACTTGGCCATCTGTGGAAGCCTCTTGTACCTCTCAAATGCTCTTATGTAACAATTAATGACACTTCCGACATTTGTTTTCCCTTGTGAGATTGCCTGGTTAGCATGGCCTTGATTATGTTACTCCCCAATACGAAGGGAACAACCTAATTAAATCAGCAGGAAAGGATGGGGTGAGATTTCAGGAGACATGAGTCAATAAGGGGCAAAATGCTTTTACAAATTCGTTATTAAGGAAAATGTCTTCTATACAGTTCTCGGAAAAGTGTGTAGTGGGCCACCGAGGTTTTACATCAGTTTCAGAAACTTTAATGTCATCTCATTCACACTCACCTGCTACTTCCTTGGCTCCTGAGAGGTTGCAGGAAGCTGGAGGTGCCAGTTTAAAAACCAGTTTACACATAGTGCTGTAAACTTTGGCGGCTGACATGTGCAGCTAAGCCATCTCTGCTAAGAGGTGGAATATCTTGGATATCAGCAAGGAAAAAACTGAGGCCATTAGCCATTTCAGGCGTTCTTAGTGAGTGCTTATATTGGTGAGTCATTAGTATCAGTTGGCTATTTGTGCCATCAGCTTCTCAGAAATGGTGTATTCTAGATAATGCCCTATACTCAATCCTGTGTAAAAATGGGCATGTGTCAAAGCTGCTGGAGAAATTTAGCTAATGAACTGCCTTAGAACTGAAATTAATTCATGGAGATACTGAAATTGGCCAGAATCACTTGGGGTAATGTCATGGTTTGACGCTGGCACAATGCCAGCGCCCCATGAAAATACAACTTACCAATCAAATGCTGTGAAATGTGATCAAGAACAGAGCAAAGCAGGCCAAACTTAATAACAAAGGAAAAACTTTATTACACTACTACTACTACTATTAAAGGAAAAGAAAGGGAAGAAAAAAAAACCACACAAAATTTGAAATGAAAACCTTCCAAAACATTTCTCCTCCCTCCACCCAACTCCACCAAACCCCAGCGAGACCCATTTGGATCCTTAATCAAGTTTTCACCCTTCAATATAATCAATACTGAGTCCATCGGGGAAGAGAGGAGTCCCCCTTGCACCATAGACCCCCAGGAAACACAGCTGCCACCTCTTGTGTTTCCAATGTCACACGTGGCACCGCCCAGACACACCGGCCAGTGTGACACTCTCCTCTCCATGTCACAGTGCTCTCACCACCGTGCATGGACAGTGACTGCTTATAGGGCCCCTTTAAGGATGCTTTGCCAAGGACCACCAGGAACAACAGTCCAGTATCACAATTCGGGACTAGAGTCCCCCCCATTTTCCCCTGGGGCCGAGGGTCCAAAAGACAGAGATCACCTTCTCTTCCTCTCTGAAGATGGAGGGCCTCCTCACACCCTCCTCAGCTCTCTCTGTCCACTCCAAAACTGGTAGTTGCTGCAGAAGGTCTCTTGGCTCACCAATGCATCCCCCTAAAATGCAGTCCCTCTTGAAAGAAAGAGTGGTTCAGTCTATGGTAAACAAGCAGAGTCCAGCCAAAAGCCACTCTATCATCTGCCCCCAACCTTCTTCTCTGAACATCTGAGGTTTCAAGCTGTCTCTCTTTTCTTCAAATTCAGGAGGAGTAATATTTCATAAAGCCTTCATTTCACAGGAAAGGGTTAAAATTCCCGGACTCCCGGACGGCTGCAATCTCAGCCCAGGACTCTTTCTCTAGTCTCCCACGCTGGGCATCTTCTCCCCCCCCCTTCTCCTTCTCCTCCGCCGGCAAACTCCTAGGTGTCTGCTGGCTCTCTATCTCTTTTCCCTCTGGCTTAGGGGAGGGGGAACAAAAACATCCCAGATGTTCTCCACCCTTCCATCCGCAGGAGCTGGCCCAGCTCGGTTCCGATCCTTTACCTCCTGGCCTACCTCCACAGGCCGCATGGCTCCCCTCCCCCACCCAGCCCGGGCTGGGCAGGGGAGGTCCGTATCATGTGGTGACCGGAACCAAAGAAGGACGAGTCCTTCTGGGAATTCCGCTTTTAACCCCTCTGTGTTCTCAGAGGCGTGTCCACCTTCAATTGGTCACCCCAAGTGTCAGTATCTAAACCTGACCCCTGACAGGATGGACCTCTTCCTTCCAAAAAAAAAATTCTCTTCCCGTGTCAAACCATGACAGGTAACTCAATTTGAAGGCTTAGAAAGCAGGCATTCTTTATCTACACAGGACACATTGAAGATCAAACTCTCCACATTCTGTGTGTGAGGTGAGACTTTACAACAGGGGGTTTATCCATCATAATCATACATGTTCATTAAAAGGTGTTTCTTATCTAATACATAAATATCTCTTCCATATAAATAATTTACACATATCCACTTCCTGCTGGAAGTCCTTTTATGGTCCTGGAGAGTAATAAAAGGGGTCTCCGGTCATCCTATTCACTGAATGATTTGATATTAAAATATGGTAATAAAACGGAAGTCTGTCTTTTAAATACAACTGTGTGCCACCAGTCAGATCTGAAAAGTATGCTATGTCTGCAGTCCTGATTAGACAAATAATTTCTGTACTTGCAGTGCAACAATTTAAGTGATCTTAATCTCTTTTAGATGTGAGATGAGGGAAGGCACTGAGGCAGTTGGCCTGGAGATCCTGTCCTGTTAGGAGAGGGTTCAGCGGGGAAGAGCGATAACTTTGGCAACATCCAACAGCAGTCCTGGACAGGAGAGGGATAGAGGAAATGCAGCATCAGGACTCATCAGAGTGGTACATGGCTGGAGAGTGAGAGGGAGTAGCACAGCTGAAACAGTGGAAATTCAGAGCATTCACAAGGAAGAAACACTTTCCCCACAAAAACAGCCCAGGACTGGAGTCAGGGCCCAGGCAGGTGTCACCAGCCTGGGAGGTTATCAAACCCCAACTGTGCAGCCTGGTCTAAGCTCAAAGCTGCCTCTGCTTGGGCTGGGTTTGAACTGGACATCTCTCATGGTCTAGTCCTGAGTTATTCTGTAAGCGTATGAGCTGCATCACTCGGAGCATCTCAGCAGCTGCTGGACCATTCTTAGCTTAAAGTGCCAGGGTACCCTGCCATGGTCCTCTGGAGGTCAGGTTTAGTGGAAGGGAAGGTCGGAAGGGCAAGGCGTGGTAACATGGGAGCTCTGGTGAGGTGAGAGCCCCTTTGTCCTCTGCAGATGTGTTTGAGTGGGCATGTTGCAGTTGTGCACAAACACCTGACAGCGAGTACGTCAGACAGAGCCAAACTCTTCGTGTAGTACCCAGTGACAGTACGCAGCAATGACTGGAGCGATGCACCGTGTACGAGCTGAAACGCGGGGGGAAAAAAAAACAAACACTAAAACGTAAGAAAGCACATTTTCCCTTCGTGGGGGGTGGTACTATTCCGCAGGTTGCCCAGAGAGAAGGTAACCCCCATTCTGGAGGGCACTCCAGCCTCAGCCACTCCGACCTTGAGCCACCGTCGGGGCCGACCCCGCTTGGCGAGAGGAGTGGGACGGGCCGCCCACCCGCGGTGTCCGCGGTCCCTCCCCGTTCCTCCCCTGCCTGCCCGGCCGCGCTGGGAGCCGAGCGGCCGCGCTCAGCCCCGCCGCACACCACGCCCCGGGCCGGCCGCGCTCTCCCCGCCGCCGCCAGCGCGGCCCCGGCGCGGAAGATGCTGCGGCTCTGCCCGCTCGCCGCGCACGGTAAGGGCGGCGGGGCCGATGGTGCGGCTCTGCCCGCTCGCCGCGCACGGTAAGGGCGGCGGGGCCGCGTCCCGCCCGCCTGGGACGCGCCCGGCGCTGCTCCGGGGGCAGCGGCGGCCCCCAGCCGGCAGCCCCCGGGCCGAGCGCGCCGTGACCGGGGCTCGTTTTTTGTTCTTGCAGCTCTACGGCTCGCCGGGGCGGCCTTGCTTTCGCCCGGGTCGTGCACCTTCGAGGACAGCGCCTGCGGCTACCAGTGGGACTACGCGCATCTGCCCTGGACTCTGCACGGGGAAGGTGAGAGCGCCGCCGCTCCGGGCTTGGCTCCGGGCTTGGCTCCCCCACGCTCACCTTCCCGCCCGGTGCTGCCGGAGCCCGCGGCGGGGCGGCGGCAGCTCGGGGTGCTGCTGCTGCCGGCGGTGCCGCGCCTCTCGGTTTTCCGTCGAGCCCCTCCCGTGTGTGTGACAGTCCCCTGCCAACAGGCAGGCCCTGCTGGGAGGCGTCTACACTCCCCCGGCACAGGTATCTCTGCAGGTTTCTGCAAGACGCCTCAGAGATCTCCTTTCTTTCTCTGTCTTTCACGTGTTGTTGGGAAAAGGTGTCCTTTATCAAGTCCTCTTTCTAAAAAAAAAGTCACATCGGTCCCATTCCTTATGCATTATTTTCCTTGTGCATTCCTTATGCATTATTTTTTTCCTAAATGTATTTTGGGTTCTACTCCAAAAGTGAATGCATTTCCAGGGCAAGGGACAATCTTTGGCAAGAGTGTCTTTGCAACATGTTCAGTTTAGACTTTTCTCCGATTTATAGTACCTCCAGTTTAACAGAAACAGTTAAGTCTTTCAGTAAGTTGTATTAGGCTTTACAAGACTTAATGCTATTGAAAAGAATAGTCAGTCACTGCACAGAGTTTTCTTGCAATTGTAACTACTTGTTAAGTTCTCAGTGTGGGCTCCAATTTTTGACTGAATCTACATGAACAAAAGACTAAACAAAAATATACACAGCATGGCTGTAACTGGGTGATAAAATAATTTTTGATTATGTTCTCACCAAACTGTCATTCATGAAGTGAAAGCTGTGCTCACACAGAAAAAGGGACTATGTGTTTTAAAGTTTTTAAGCCCAAAAAAAGATGCCAAAAATAATGAAGAGGTGACTGTGATAAACAGAGATAGACAATCCCTCAGAGACCATTAATCAGTGCTCCATTCAAAACTGGCTGGTCCAGTTTTGTATTCCACTTGTCTCTCAGTTGAGAAAAATGATTTTTTCCCCTGGATTCACACCCAGTTCTCACCTATGCAAAATAAGTCACCTTCATTATTACTTTTTAGATCAGTCAGCAGGCTTCGAGAATGTGCAAAAAACTCTAACTCAAAAAAGCCTGCAAGGATGTAATAATTGAAATACGTTCTTTTTCTCTTATTTATTTCTTAGTTTATTTATTTAAATACACATCGATTTTCCTGCATTTTTGAAGGTACTAGTGGAAATTTAATAACCCTCTTTGCTGTCCCAGCTATGCCTCCTAACACCATGCCCTCTTTAGTCTATCTGTCTGCAAAGCAGCACTTCCTCCTTGTGATGTATAGGCTATTTATAGTTTTTTATACTACATGGTAGTAATATTGATTCAACTCCAAGAGACTGGGAGTTGCTGGTAGCAAAACCTGCAGAAGTGAGTATCTATCATGTTGTGCACATCCACACTACAGTGTTTCAAGATATAAGGATCTTTGACTAGAGATTTGGATCAGCAGCAGCCTGCTTTTTTTGGTGCACAGAACACAATTTTTGTTGCCATAGTTTGATCTTTCTTTACAAACAAACATACCAGTGACTGCACAGCTTCTATTATTGCACATCTTATTTTCAGAGATACATAACTGAACTGTTATATGTCGCTATAGGACACGAGAAACCACAACGCGAGCCACCTGCCACCTTGCAAGGCAAAAGAGAAAGTTTATTTTCTGACTCCAACTTTTATACTTCTCCAAAGGTGACAGTGGATTGGAGAGTGAATGGGCCACCTCTCCGAAGACATTGGACAAAGCACTAGTACATCAAGTCTCTCCACCCCCATGGAGGAATGCAAAACAACACGTTATTTACAGAAACTGTGTGGGAAAGTTTCCCAATAGAATGTAAACTCAGAAGGCTTTAGAAAACTCAAGAATCAGGGCGACAGTTATACTCTGGGAGGATATGTGGTATACCAGCTTTTGTAATAGGCATAGTTCTATGTTCATAGTCAGCATTTCCATTATAAACAGTTTTTCCGCAGTCTGTAATTTGATCGTAGCAAGACATTCTGTGCAAACATTCGGTACACAAGGTATTATGTTATTACTTCTCCTTAGAAATACATTCATAGAATCACAACTAAATCTAGTTGAAAATAATTCATTCTCATCTACACAGTAGGTGTGCAAAACTAGTCTTCCTTAGATGCTCTTCCATTCTTTTGTCTTATAAAACTATGCCCCTTTTGGCAGCACTGTGTCCTGGTACTTGCTGGTCAGCGTATGTACATGTGGTAATTTACTGGGACAACAGAGGAGGTTAAGAACAGGAGACACAGCTTAGCGTTGAATTGTTCCACTTCTCCTTTGTTGTTTTAAAATGTTACTTCTGGTATAGAATTACATTCAGTGGGTCTTTCAGAGGGATTATCTGACTCGCAGTGTAAGTTCTTGCATCTTATAAATCTCTCAATAGCGTAGTCTTGTGCCAGACTGTCAACGTGAAGTAAATATAACTAAAACCATGCCCAGAAATTTCCACTCCATACTTGAAAGTATTTTGCCCAGTTGCCAAGGAAGCCAGTATCTTCCGATGGTCAGGGCACACAGAAAGAAAGTGTAAGTTTTGCTTTTGTTTGCAGCTACAAGGTCCCACTTAAATGAATATATTTCTAAGGTTCAGCTGCTGTTTTAAATGTTCCTGCTGTTTTAAATGTTTCTGGCTTCTTTTTAGTGTTCTGGTAGTTGCAGCTTACAGTAATTGTTTTGTTTAATTTTAGAATTTTCATAATTGAAAAAAAATTAATTTTTTAGGTAAAGTTTTGATACTTGTAAGTGGCATTTTAGGGCCTATTTTAATCAAGTGTAAATCAAAAGAAAATACTCAATGCTACAAATGATAGCTGTTTCACTGTTAAGTGCTTTACTTAAGACTGGCAAATCAGGCCCCAGTGAAGTGGATGTCTGTAGGAACAGCTACACAAAAAACAATTCAGACATCTGTCCAGTTGACCTGTGCTTCCGTAATATCTCTGCTTCAGTGAAATCCTGCGTAAGAGTCAAACTCTCTCACGTGACTCTGAATTCAGGAATAGGACCTTCAGGCATGTCAAGGTGCTTTTTTTAATTGTCAGCTTTTTCAGTCACTGTCCTAGGGTGACGTTATGGTGTTTGTATCTCGAATCGTGTGTTCTGTTTACATTTGATATTATGTTCTGTGCTTTCAGAACTGACTCTGAAAGTGAAGGTTTGTTTTGCCTTGTTATCATCTGGTTCACCTCCCCCCATGGTCTGTTGTCTAGAAAAGGCTAGTGCTGGCTGGCTGGCTTTTGCTTTGCTTGCTTGCTTGCTTGGCTTGCTTGCTTTGCCTGCTTGCTTGCTTTGCTTGCTTCCTAGTTAGGTTATCTAAGCAGTCCAATTCTTTCCCTGGACTGTTGCTTTTTTTCTTTTCCTCTTCCTGAATACCATCCAACCTGCTCTGGACTGGGATCTGGGAAACACCAAGGAACACCAGGAGCCTGCATTTTGTGATCTGCAGCAGCCATCCCCAGTGCTGGAGAGCAATCCCCAGCGCCCAGACCCGGGCGACCACTCCCAGGAAAGACTTTCTGGATTTGTTCATCTCTTCAGAGTGGTGAAAGAGTTTTGTTGTCATCTGGTGTTGTTAATTGTTTTGGTGCTGGGGAGTGCTTTGTTTGTTGAATAAACAGGTTGTTTTCCACTTCTCTCTCAGAGGAAATTTTTCCCTGAACCAGGTGGGTGGGGAGGGGCCGAGGGGGTTTATTTCCTGGGGGCTCCTTTCAGAGGGTTTTTCCCAAATTTGCCCTAAACTAGGACAAAACAGCATTTTCTTCATATCTCCTCCAAGTAAATATTTCCCCCACACAGGATTTCTCCTGGAAGTTCTGACACAAGATATCCAGGGAATAAAATCAATTGAAAACACTTGTATACACAGAAAAAGAACAATGACAGAGAACTGTAAAATAAACATTTCTTCCTCACACACCAACAACAACTCACACTGACTTCTGCATTAATGCTGCTCTCAGAGCCTCCTTCTGGCCAGTAGCATACTGAGAAATAAAAACATCATCTGTGGGGAAGGACAAACATCCTTTGTTGAGATAATTGGCACAAAATGTCTATTTCACAGGTAGAGACAAAGTATTACTTCAATACTTCAATTTTATTTCAATTACTTCAATACTTCAGATATTTCAATTTAATTTTGCTGTGAAGAATCTGTTGCCTCCAGGAACCACATCACCTATTGCAACAACAAATTGTTTCCTTTCAATAAGTAGAAAACTTAAATAAAGGTAAGAGTAAGACCAGGCTTAATTTAACACAATTTTTATAGCACTGAATGCTGCTATCAATAAAGTCCAATAATGCTGAGTAAAGTCTCAATGGTAACTTGAGCTCAGGCAACCCAGTCAATAAAATGCTGCAAATTCTGACTTGAAAAAAAGTTTAATTAAGAAAACCCCAGAAAGAGTATTTCCCAGCCATCATCATAAACTACAAGTTTTCTTAATAGGTGTAAATCATGCTAAAAGCATTGCAGGCTCTCCCTCACCCACTGTTAGCTGGGCAGAGGAGGCAAATGCTGCTAAGTCAGGTAGCTGCTGCCTATGAGTGTAAAAGTACTGATTTTTTGTCTTAACTAGGGTATTATTTGTGTTTTTTATCCTCTGCACAGTTCCAGATATCCAAGAAACCTGCATACGTGTGTTTTCTTTAAAAAGCCTTCGCTTCCCTAAATCTGACTGAAATTGATAGATTCAGAAATTAAAGACACTGACATTGTGATTTTTAGGATTCCTAAGGATTAGAAAGACACTTTTTTGGTACAGGCTGCTTGAAGAAAAATATGCCTTTGTAGTACAATAATTCACAAGAGGAAAATGGATCAAAACAAGCCCCTTCCCCAAACTGTCTATTCAGAGACACGAATATCTGGTTAACAAAAGGAATCTCAACACTGGCAGACCCACTCAATTTAAAAAAAATGTAATGCCAGCAATGAGATGAAATTTGCAAAATTAAAGAATGTTTGTTACAATTATCATCTTTTTATCAAAGCAACCCTTGAATATTTTCACTCAGAAGTTTCTATAATGAAAATAAAAAATAATACCTAAAAGCTCCCTTTTCCTTTAATCAGTCTCCTTACAAAAAGGGTGATTGGTGTGTTTTACCTTCAGGTCCTCTGCTATCTTCCAGCAGCACCAAAGGATCATCTTGTGCTGCAGCTTCTCCAGGAGGATCCTTGAGGAGAAGAGCAGAAAAAGCAGAGATCAAAGCCTCTACAGCCAAAATTTTAGAGGCAGATGGAACTTCTGAGCACACAAATGGAACCATTTGCACACAGCAACACAAAGACCTTGGCACAAAACATGTGAAGACCTCTGCCACAGAAGGGTCTGGACATTGTTGGCAAGAGTTCACATGGCATTTTAGGGACTAAAACTCCACAAGCACAATTCAAATCAAAACCATATATTCTATGTGCTAAGTAAGTTTATTCTTTTCATTTGTGGCCAAAGAAGCAGCAGTGAAACTGTACCTGCTGAAGTTTAGAGAAGTTGCTAATCTTGGACAATTCAGGATTGCTCACACACAGAGAATTAAGCACTCCGTGTTAAATAAAGCCCTTCTAAAAGCAGCAGCAGTAACACCACACCAGCAGCAACTCAAAGAAAAAGCAGCTGCACAGCTGTGGTGCAGAGGCTGAGCCAAAATCTTGTGCTGCTTTTAGAGGAGCTACAGCTTCTTGAGGAAAACGCTGTTCTCTTAGCTCAGGATTGCAGGAAGGAGCAGCAGCTTTTCTTACCATTTGGGATAAAAACATGGGCTTGGAATTTTCAACTGGAAGCAGGCATTCTGGATATGCTTTGGTGCTTAGGACTCCTAAAATAAAAGCAGTTTTACTTCTGTACAGTTCCACATTTCCCTTATCTCTGAAGGCCTGGACATCACAACCCTTGTAACACAAATGACTACAGAGATTGTGCTGAAGCTTAAAAACATCAAGGAATTCTGTGAGTCTGAATGAGAAATTTGATTTACAGCATGGAGAAACCTCAGAAAAACAGAACATTACTAAACAACTGATGCTTTGTGAAGGCTGACCTAGAACAGAGACTAGACAGAGCTTAAGAATAAAGCAGGAATTTATTAAGAGGCCTCAAATAGATCCACCTTGGGCAGCACAATCCAAAATGGCCACAAAAATGGACCACAGGTCATGGGGTCTCACACTTTTATAAGTTTTGGTCCATTTGCATATTGGAGTTAGTTGTCAATATCTTTAGCTTATGAAGTCCCATCCTTTTTTGTTTTCTCTCTTCAGCCCATGTTGTTTCTGTTCTTGGGTCATTTGTCCTCAGTCCCCAGCTAGAGAAGGAATTGTTTTGCCTCCCTGCTGAAATGTGGAAAAAATCAAGACTCTACAATTCTAATAAAGATTTGTAGGGAACTGTATGTTTATTATAGTACTGCATGCATGTGGGAACTTATTGCCTTTCAATGGACAAGAACACTCCTGAGAGCTCTCGATCTTTTTCTGTTACCCTAATTTCCATATGCATAGGATTTCACAATAGGTTCATGTATATTCATTCTGCTGATTTCGAGTTACACTTACAGCTAGTTACGCCTGTACTCAGTTTTTGTCAGAAAGTACAGAAAGAACTCTTGAGTCACTCTGCCTTGTCTGTTTCAAAGTCCGAAAAGGCTTTTTTATCTCTCATCTTTTTAGTGTAGAAGTTTGTATTTTTTTCTCCTTAGCTGGGACAACTTTGCTAGTGCTGCAGATACCAGACTAAACAACATATTTCATTTATGTTAACAAGGACAAAGTGACACATTTCACCTAAATCCAAATAAATTCCTACTCTTAAATTTTCACTCTATCTCACTCCTCTGTGAAGAGAGCTCATCATCCCCTAAATATGATGCACTAAAGCAGCAGAGAATGTGAAAAAAAGCAACATAAAAGCTAAAACCTGAGGCATCACATCCTTTAACCAGGGATGTTAAACAGGGATTGAGCATTCCTGCACCCATGCAGAGGGACAACTTCCACTACCCCAGGCTGCTCCAAGCCCCATCCAACTTGGCCTGGAACAGTTCCAGGGATGCAGGGGCCTGGCCTGAAACACTTCCAGGGATTCTGGAAGAATTCCAGAGACCCAGGGATCCCGGCCTGGGACACTTCCAGGGATCCAGGGGCCTGGAACACTTCCAGGGATCCCGGCCTGGAACACTTCCAGGGATCCTGGCCTGGGACACTTCCAGGGATCCAGGGGCAGCCGCAGCTCCTGTGGCTCCCTCACAGCTCGCACAGCTCACATTCCATGTGCGGAACAGTTGGGAGAACAAAGAGCGCTGACAACTGCGGGACGGGAACGCAAGAATTCCTTAATTACACAACTCCCCTGTTATAAATTTGCGCCACAACGGAACATAATCCAATTAAGAATTTTATTAATTTACAGCAAGTAGGATATGAACAAAGGTAACAGCGCGCTGGGTAGCAGACCGAATACTTCCAAAAACCCGAAGCTTCGGCTACTATCCCGATTCGCTCAAACTGTCTCCTTTTATTCCTATTTCTTCTTTCGTCTCCCTGGAATTTGCAAGCCAATTCCTGCCGTTATCTTGTGTTTGTTTAAGCAGTGCCTAGTGGGAATGGTTGTCGTGATCTTTATCTTCAGTCTCCGGTTGAAGTGCTTGTTATCTTATCTTGCATCAGCTGTGTCCATTCGCTGTTTGCATACCTCCGTGGCCTAACCTTATCTCAATAGACAATACCTCAGTCTGTATTTTTCTCACAGTTGTCTAACTTTTACATATATCTTAATAAACAATATCTCAATCTGTAGTTTCTCACAATTGTCTAACCTTTACATATATCTTAATAAACAATATCTCAATCTGTAGTTTCTCACAATTCCCCCCCTTCTTCTCTTTATCCTATTATTGTTTATTAGACTTTGCTTTCATTCTCGGTACTGTAAATAAACCTTTTTCCACAATCCCAACATTTATCATCCCAAGATATTAGTTCCCACTTGAATGGTTCATGTGGGTTTCCCCCTTCTGCCAGGGTTATTATCAATATCAAGACTAACGGTATACCAGGAAAAACGGTGTCTGTCAATTTTACCAATTTAAGTAGATTTTTACCAATCCTTGGGAAGCTCTGTTGTTCCTGCTTTTGCGTCCCATTGTTCTGATTTTTTCCTCCACAGTCTGTTCCTCTTCTGCCTCGCCCGTCGACTCGGTTGCTTCGAGTCACGGTGTGCAACATCTTCTCGGCAGCAAGGGAATTCTTCAGGAGAACAGCTGTTTCGGGATTTCTGCCTGTTTACATAGGCTTCCCACTTTGCAGCTTGAACTAATGGGGCAAAGCAAGACACAGTTAGTACTTCCCTTCTACACTTTATAACTAAGATTTCAGCCACAAAGAGGACAGGTTCATTGGAATGGTAATAATAATATTGAGGGTATCCACATTCACAGCGTGTCCACCATTTATCCCGGCATACCTTATGCCTAAAACAAGCAAATGGATAACAACTGTAGTTTAAATCATTACAACTAATTCGTATAACTAGAGTACATATATTATTTACATCAGCATATCTTTCATATTCACTATTGTGTGGCTACATATGCTTAACAATTTCCTTCAGCACACGTTGTACGCTTCCATATATAATAGGTAAAAAAGGAAATAATTATAGCAAATATAAACAACAATACACACTTTATACCAAAAGGTAATGCAGCAAAAAAATCAAATAAAGTCTTTATCATTTCGTTATCTTTTTAGAGTTATCTTGGTGTCACCTGGAGTACTGATTACTTTCCAGTGGGGTCTCGTCACTGGGCCTTTAATGCGGCTGGCATGAGTCCATCCACGCTCAGCAGTCCGGACAGCTGTTTCTGTTGTCAACAAAACGAGATAAGGTCCCTCCCAATTGGGTTTTAGGGTTTCTTCCTTCCACACTTTAATCAATATCCAATCCCCAGGTTTAACTTTGTGTATTTTTAAGTCCAACGGGGGTCGTTGCACAATCAGTCCATGTTCCCAAAGCTGGTTACGATATTCTGCTAATTGTGAAACATATTCATTAATCACACGGTCTCTAATTAAAACATTTGTTTGTGGGCTTTCAATTCTGTAGGACATTCCATACACCATTTCAAACGCTGATATTCCTACATCTGCTCGGGGTCTGGTTCTGAGAATTAATAGTGCCATAGGTAGGCATTTAATCCATGATAATTTGGTTTCTATCATTAGTTTAGTCAAAATAGTTTTAATTTCTCCATTCATCCTTTCAACTTTTCCTGAACTTTGTGGATGCCATGGTGTATGGTATTCCCACTTGATACCCAAGCTTTCTGTTAGATCTCTAACAATTTTTGACACAAAATGTGTTCCTCTGTCCGAGTTGATTACTTCAGGTACTCCATATCGAGGTATAATATGTTGAAGTAACACTTTAGTGACTTGGTTAGCGGTTGCCCTGGAGGTAGGAAAAGCCTCAACATAATGTGTTAAGTGATCCACCATTACTAATAAATATTTGTAACGCCCTACCCTAGGTAGTTCAGTAAAATCTACTTGTATATGTGAGAAAGGTCTGTATGCTGGGGAACGTCCCCCAAGAGGTCTCTGTTTTATGTTTTTTCGATTAACCTTTTGACAGGTCTCTCAGGCTGCCGTGACTGTCTTTGCTATATTATATACGCCTATACAGGCATACTGTCGATTGAAATGATCAACTAATGCCTGAGTTCCCCAGTGTGTTTTGCTGTGTATTCTCTCCCATCTGGCAATATGTATTTCCCATCCTGTTCCTTAGCTCCCATTTGTTCTAGTTTTTCTTTTTCTGCAGACTCAAAACTCAAATTTTTAGTAACAGGTACTTGTTGCATAGTCAGAATTATATTATAATTGCCTGCCACTCGTTTTGCTTCTGTATCAGCTGCATTATTTCCCCTAACTTGATAACTTGTACCTCGCTGGTGTCCCTTTATATGTACAACTGCTATTTTATTTGGCATTTTCAATGCCCCCAGAACTCGCCGAATTAATTCCTGGTGTACCAGCTCTTTTCCCTGTGAGTTAATAAATCCTCTTTCCTCCCATATTTTCCCAAAAGTGTGTACTACTCCAAACGCATAACGTGAGTCTGTATATATATATAGTTCCATCCTTTCCCTTCAGTGACACTAATGCTTTCCACAATGCATACAGCTCGCAAGCTTGAGCTGACCAGCTGGCACTCAGGGGGCCTGATTCTCTTATCTTAAATTCTCCTTTTTCCCACTTAACGATGGCATATCCAGACAATCGTTTACCTTCCACTATTCGTGATGACCCATCTATAAATAATACTTCTCCACATTGTAGTTCTTCTTCTTCTAAGTCTGACCTAATGCGTGTTTGTTGTTCAATTGTTTGAAAACAATTGTGCAATAGTTCATTACCTTCTCCTGGGTACAAAAATTCAGCGGGGTTAACTGCTCCAATAGTTTTTAAAGATAGTTTAGGGGATTCTATAAGTATTCCCTCATACTTTAGTAATCGGCTATCTGTAAGCCATTTTTCTGCATCCCCTGATGTTATGAGGCGCATATAAGATAACTTCTCCATTAAAAGTAATGCGATTTGTTTCCTCAAGTAATAGGGCAGCAGCAACAATTATTTGTAAACAGCTCGGCCAACCCCTGCTCACAGGGTCTAACAGCTTTGATAGGTATGCCACCAGTTTCCTTTGTCCGGCCCATTCCTGAGTTAACACTCCAAATGCCGTTCCTTCGTGTATGTTAACAAATAAATGGAATGGCCGTTTTAAATCTGGGAGACTTAAAACTGGTGCTTGACTTAGCTCCCTTTTGAGGCTGGCAAACTGCTCTTGATCCTGAGGAGTCCACTTGGGTATTTTGCCTTTAGGCAATTGTTCATATAAGAATTTAACTTTAAAGCTGTCGTTCTCTATCCATTGCCTACAATACCCAAATAGTCCTAATGCCTGCCGAATTTGCCTCTTAGTGGCAGGCATAGGTAATTCCAGAATTCCTTTAATGCGCTCTGGATCTAATATCTTCTGGCCGTTAAACAGATAATGTCCCAGATATTTCACTTTTTCCTCCACAAATTGTAACTTTTCTTGTGATACCCGTAGTCCCTTTTGTGCAAGAAAGTTTAGGAGTCGAATGGTTTCTTTCTTTACATTCTCCTTATTATTCCCCGCTATGAGCAGATCATCTACATATTGTAACAGCACATTCCCCGTTTGTACCTGATATTCTGTTAAGAGTTCTTCTAGGGCCTGTCCAAACAGATTAGGGGATTCAGTGAACCCTTGGGGGAGCACGGTCCATCTTAATTGCTGTCTCCGGCCCATCTCTATGTCTTCCCATTCAAAAGCAAAATAATTACGGCATTCTTCTGCCAGCGGACAGGCCCAAAAGGCATCCTTTAATTCAATCACACTATACCAGGAATTATGTGGTCCTAGTTTGCTTAGCAATGTATATGGATTTGCTACTACAGGGAACCGAGTGATAGTTCTTTTGTTTATTTCCCTTAGATCATGTACGAGCCGATATTTCCCATTAGGTTTTTTTACAGGCAAAATGGGGGTGTTAAAAGGTGACATACAAGGCGCTAAGATTCCTTGTGCCAACAATCGATCAATTTCTGGCTTCAATCCTCTCCGTCCTTCTAAGGATATGGGATATTGCCTTACCCTCACAGGTACGTGGGGTTCGGAAATTTGGATTTTAATCGGTGGCATTTCCAGTCTACTAATTGTGTCCGGAGAGTACCAAACATTGGGGTTAATTTGTTTTTGATCATCCACAGTCAAAGGATAAGCAGATACTGCCAACTCTTGATTTTTTACTTTAATTTCTAATTGCAGTTAAACAATTAAATCTCGTCCTAACAGATTAAATTCTGCTTCAGGGACGAGCAAGAGTTCACCCATTCCAAATTTATTTTCAGTTTCAAATATCACATTTTTGATTTTTCTCACCTTAAAGGGTTCCCCTTTTGCCCCAATTACTTGTACCTTTTCAGGGGAAACTTTATATCCCTCAGGTATTTGCTTAATAGTTGATTTCTCAGCCCCAGTGTCTACCAAAAAGGTGAACTCTTGTTTCTGGGGACCTATTTTTAATTTTATCAAGGGCTCACGGTGGCTCCGGTCCCCTAAAATATAGAGCCCCTGACTTTCCTATTCCGTTTTCAAATTTTCCTCGTCCCTGATCCTTTCTCTGCAATTCTTCTTTATATGTCCCTTCTTTCCACAGTAAAAACAAGATCTCTGTTCCTTTTCTATTACTACCTTTCCTTGTTTCATCCTAGCAGATCTGTGTTCACCAGTTCGCCCTTTGCGATCCTCTCTGACCGCTGCTACCATCATTCTTACTTGTCACTTGCTGCTCTCTTCTTCCCACCTTACGTAGACTTTCTGAGCTTCCCTCACTAATTCATCCAACCCTCTATTCTGCCAGTTCTCTAACTTTTCAATCTTCTTTCTGATATCTTCCCATGATTTTGCCACAAACTGAGTTTTGAGGAGCGCTTGTCCTAAAGGATCGTTTGGATTTACACCAGAGTACAGCTGAAGGGCTTTCCTCAGTCGTTCCAGCCATTCAGTAGGACTTTCATCTTTCTTTTGCATTTCATTAAATGCTTTATTGATATTCTGCCCACGGGGTACTGATTTCCTAATTCCCTGAATTACTATAGTTCTCAGGTCCTGCATATGAGTTCTATGAGCTGGATCCTGATTATTCCAATTAGGTCTTTGGAGTGGCCATTTAATATCTGCTTGAGGTCCCTGGGCATGCTGAGCATCCCACAGTCTCATTCCTGCTCGTCTAATCATATCTCTTTCCTCGGTAGTAAATAATTGACCAAGGATAGATTGCATCTCATCCCAAGTATAAAGGTTTGGTCCCAAAAATTGATCTAGTCTTTCTGCTACTCCGAATGGGTCCTCAATTAAGTTTCCCATCTCGGTTCTTTTAAAATCTCGTAAGTCGGCAGAATTTAAGGGTACAGAAATATATCCAACCACAGGTTGAGGTCCTCCCATAGGTACTTCCCTTAGGGGGTACATCTGAGCTGCCCCTCTTTGACTTCCAGTTACACGTCTAGGAGGGGGTGGGGATCCTTGTTCTGATTCTGATGGGGGAGTGGGCGCTCTGGGGATCTCTGGAGGGGCTGCGGGAACAGGAGGAGGAATATAAGGAGGGAGGGTTAGAAGGGTTTCGTCTAACTCTTCCTTCTTTTTCTGGGGTTTAGTTTTTGTTTCTTTTAATGAATAAAGTCTAGCCCCCGGCCTTTCTAGCCACACTTCTGCATATAGACTCTCCTCCGGGTTAAAGGATTTTTTATTATTAACCCAGAGGATTAATTGCTGTCTTACCCAATCTTCTTCTGACCCATAGACTGGCCAAATGACATTTTTAGAAATCTTCTTCCCTCCCCATATCTTAGTACAATATTCTATTATTTTTTGCTTATCTTTCCCTAGGGTTCCAGGGAAATACTTCCAATTATCTAAGATATATGCCAGAGGGGTATTCTTAGGTACAGAGAGTACCCCCCCCATGGGAGTCGAAGTCTTGCTGCCCTTCGCCCCCATCTTCTGGAATATCCACAAACACACACTCAGTCGCTCCTCTTGTTCCTGGCCCAGTCCCTCGCGGGAGATGGAAAACGCAGTACTTAAGAGTCCACACTTGCTTGGTTCAGTATATCGAACCTCTCATTCGTTATATTCCAGGAAACCCAATCCCGCCCGAACGGCAAACCCGCGAACAATTTCGCCGCAAACAGTTTCGCTCTGCGAATAATTTCGCAATATACTTACGTGTCCTGCGTCTTCGTCCGGACTCCCATGCACAGAATTTTTATGGGATTTTACCGGTTTTTTCCTTTGTTCATTATCCTAGATTTTAGGTTCGTCGGTAAGGTTGAGGAAAGCTGTTGATCACGGGGCCGCGAAATATCGCGGGGCGCCTTTCCCCGGAGGATCAAAAGCCCACCCTTCCTTATCCGAGTCACGGCACCAGAAATTGTTATAAATTTGCGCCACAACGGAACTTTTACATATATCTTAATAAAAAATATCTCAATCTGTAGTTTCTCACAATTGTCTAACCTTTACATATATCTTAATAAACAATATCTCAATCTGTAGTTTCTCACATCCCCCGTGGCTGAAATCGCCTCCGAGCTCAGCTCTGTGACAAACCGGAGGTCACTGACCTGCAGCGGCGCCGCCCGGGGCCCGGGCCGGCAGCGGGGCGAGGCGGGCGGCTCCGTCCGCAGCCGAACGCGGCGGGCAGGGCGGGCCCGGCACGGAGCTGAGCCCGGCCAGCCCGGGGAGCGGAGCAGCGGCTCGGCCGGCAGGCTGCCCGGGGAGTCCCGGAGCCGCTCTCCGCCTCCGGGGGAGCCTCGGCGCTGCCCCAGCGCCGCCGCTCGGAGCAGCAGCCGGGCGGACCGGGCACGGCGCGGTTCCCTCGCACGCCGCGGGCACGGCGGCTGCCCGCGGGAGAGCAGCGCTCCGCTGTCCCGGCCCTAATCCCGGCCCCGTTCCCGCCGTCCCAGCCCCGATCTCCCTATCCCAGCCCCGTTCCCGCTGTCCCGGCCCGGCCGGTGCACGGGAAGCGCACAACCTGACAGAAGTTGAGGCCATTTCCTCGTGTCCTCTCCTGTGTTTCCTGGGAGCAGAGCCTGACCCCCACCTGGGGTGTGGCTCCACACTTCTGTCAGGGAGTTGTAGAGAACAAGAAAGCCCCCCTGAGCCTCCTCTTCTCCATTCTCAGCCCCTCCAGCTCCCTCAGCTGCTCCTCATCAGACTTGATCACCAGACCCTTTCCTGTCCTCAGGCCTTTGCCACTACTGCTTTGGGACCTGTTGCAGCATTCCACACTCCACACAGGCATGTTTTTATCTAACCCTTTCTTGCTCTGAGTGAAAGATTAACCCCTTTTCTTTGCAGTGACCTAACTTGCAGTCTGATTGCTGGCTCTGCTTGTTTACTTCCCTTTTGCATCACCCTCACAAAAGAAAAAGTCACCATACTAAAGAAACTGCTGCTAGAGGGGAGTAGAGAAAGTCAGCAAGTACTTTGTGAGCAATTCCCATCCTTTATTAATCAGTGCGTATGATTTGGGCTAGCCAAACAATTGGAAATGGTTGTTTCCCTCTTCCCCTGCTCAGGGTGCTTTAACGAGGGAAGACTGATGTTCTGGAGAGGGGAAGTACATCCACAGCCATTCACTTGTTATGATTCTCCAGGGCCAGAGTGGAATACATAAACCTCTGGCTCCAGCTAGAGGCCACTCACGGCTGGGTTTCTAAGCAGAACAGATCTCTCTTTATGAAGTATCACTCTGCTCCGTTAAGGTGTGTGGTACAATAGGCCCAATATCTCATAGGGAACAAGAAAACAAGAGAATAGAGAAATTGATGCTTCCCGGGAAGTGGCTGAACATTGCTCGTCTATGAGAAGTAGAGAATAAATGTTTTTTCTCCTTTACTTTTGCATGCACAAACTCAATTTTTTCACTTTAATTAACAGCCTTATCTCAACTGACTACTTGTTTTCCATTTTATGTTCTCTCCCCTGTCACACTAGGAAAGGGAGTGTGATGGAGTGGCTTAGTGACCACCTGGCATTCAGCCAAGGTGAACCCACTACACCCATTTTAAAAAAGGGTAGAAAGGAACACTCTGGAAATGACCAACCCATCAGCCTCATGTCAGTGCCTCGGAAGATCACGGAACACATCCTCCTTGAAGCTATGCTAAGGCACATGGAGAACAGGGAGGTGATTTTGGACAGCCGAGGGTGAGTCTTGCCTGACCTACCCAGTGGCCTTCAATGATGGATCGAGTACATGAAGGGACAAGGGGAAGGCTACAGGTGTCATTTATCTGGACTACCGTAAAGCCTTTGACATGATCCCCAAAACATTCTCCCTAAATTTGAGAGAGATGGATTTGGTGCCTGGACTGTTGGATGGATAAGAAATTGCATGCATGGTGCTTCCAGAGATCAACAGCTAAGAGTCAGGATGGACCTCAAAGTTCTGTTCTCTGATCAATGTCTATTAATATCTTCATTAATCCTGTACACAGAGGTATCCTCAGCAGGTTTGCTGATGTCACCAAGAAGCAGCTGACACACCTGAAGAATGGAATGACTACTAAAGAGATGTGATGTGTTCGAGGAGTGGAACCATAGCAGTCTCATGTGGTTTAAAAAGACCAAGTATGAGGTGCTGCACCTGAGTCAGGGTAGGTCTCAGGGTGCATCCAGTCACAGTCTGGCCCCAGGATGCCAAGAGGATGGGAGCTCCTGCCTGTCTGTGCCCTGTCAGCCTGTTGTGTAGGCCCCAAGGCAGCCAGGCTGTTACTACACCACCGTGTCCCTCGCTCTCTGTGCCCGGCACCTCCGGCCCTGGCTGCCCTGCTCCCGGAGCCCTGTCCCCGGGCAGAGCCGTTCCCTGCCCGGGCACTGCCCCTTGGGGTGCTCCCTGCTGCGGCCTGGGCTGGCCCCAGAGCAGGGTCCCCCTGCGGGTGGCCCCGGGCGGGCCGCGTGTCCCCGGCCGGCTGTGCCCGGGCAGCTGCCTCAGCCGTGAGGGCTGCAGAGCTGCGGGAGCCCACGGCTCTCTGCCGGCCGCGCTCCAGAGCTCCCAGCTCCAGCTGGCAGGGCCTCAGCGCCCGCCCTGTGCCCTCCCGCAGGGACAGGCAGGCCAGGCCCTGCTTGCTGCCCTCACGGCGGCATTCCTGGCCCCTGCGCTCTCCAAGGGCTTCTCCAGAGGCACCCTCCTGCGGCCTTTGGGTCCCTGCACGGGAGCCGTGAGAGACCGGCACAGGGGCTGTTGGCAAGGGCCTGGAGGGACAGCGCCAGGGCCAGTGGCTTCCCACTGACAGAGGGCAGCCTTAGGCTGGAGCTGTGCAAGGACTTCTGCTCTCTGAGGCTGCTGAGCCTCTGGCCCACGCTGCCCACAGGAGCTGTGGCTGCCCCATCCCTTGCTGTGTTCCAGGCCAGCCTGGATGGGCCTTGGAGCAACCTGGCCTAGCGGAAGGTGTCCCTGCCCTTGGCAGCAGGGCTGGGACAAGACAATTTCTAAGCACCCTTCCAAGCCAAGGCATTCTGGGATTCTGTGATCAGAGGGGCTGGGGGTGGCTTGGCTTAATTTCGGCTAGAGATAATTCACCACTCTGAGTTTGGTTGAGTTCAAGGAGTCATGTTCATGAGCCCAGATTCACAGCCCGTGACATTTACCACTACTATAGGCCTGGCTGACATCAATAAAGTCTTGCACACTCCAGATTCTGCACAAATTGCCTTTTATTGAGACCAGAGCAAAACGTTTTCCAGTTTGCTACTTATAAATGCACTAACTCTAGAGCAGGAATATGGATTGCAACAGATAGCAAGACTGGATATGGCTTTATATCTGTATAAAATTTATATCACGCATGTAATCTATTATAGGCATATGATATAGAATATATATTACAGAGTTATATTCATATTTAATGTATACAGCAAGTATATATCATATGTATGCTATATATGTAATAAATATATCTATTTTATGAAAAACCTTCCAGACATAAAGGGACTATGAGCAACAATATGTGTCACAACAGAAACTGACAATAAATATGTGTTCTACTGTTACTATTTAAACGAAATTACATATGCAACTCTTTAAAATTACTTTTTATCCTGATGTAACTCCATATTTCATATTTTGATATTATTTATATTACTATATTGTTTTGATTTATCGTATTTTACTAGTAGATATGATAATTCATAAACTTTATAGTATATAACAGGCATACACAATATATCTATCTATGAAACAAAAACCTTGATTCTGCTATAGATAAAATTTCATGTCAGCTCCAACACACGTGGTCTAATGCTGACATAAAGGTGTCTCTTCCAGGGACATGGAGAGGCTCCATCCATTGACTCATCCTGGGTCAGCAGTGCCAGTTTTTCCTCATACTCTTTTTTGCCCCATTTCTTTTTTTCTTTTTCTGTCCCAGATTCCCACTTTTTTCATGCTTGAAATTTTAGCTCTCCTCAAAGGCTGGGAAGAACTGCATATTGCAGGTGGGGTTTGGAGACTTTAGCTCAGCATGTAGAGCAGGGCTCAATGGCTACTGGGTGCCTTTTTTGGAAAGTGAAATGATACAAAGAAGTAGAATAAACCCTCCCGTGGCAGTCTACTTTCTGAGGTGCCAGCAGAGGCTGTTGGACCTTCTCCAGAGCCTTTGCACGCATCCTCTTCTCCTTAGCACCAAATTTGCGCTAGGAGGTGGTTGTCTGCTGCCAGCTGCGAGCAGCACAAGCACAGCTCTGTCACTTGGCCATGGCTCCTGCCCTTCCTTCAGTCATCCTCTCCGAGAGCGGTCCTTTTGAACGTCTTGTGCAGCACCCGGTAATCCCGCATTGCCTGGGTGTGGGCAGCCGGCTGCTGCGCCAGGTGATGGAAGAGATTGTATGTCCTACCCATTCTTACATCTGGGGGTAAATTGATGTCCTGAGGAAACCTCCGGTTACCCACAATGAAGTGCTGGAGGCATTTTTGTCGCAAACATATATGCAGGCTGTCCCTGATATCCGTCAGTCGCTCCCGGAGATGTCCCCTGCTCCACGATGACACGGGTATGGCAATGAGCAGGTGCATGACGATGGTCTTCATGGTGTAGGTGGAGAAGCTGAAGCCCAGAACAAGGCGGGAGAAGAACTGAAGGCATTTGAGGTGCAAGCTGTCAGGGGGGGCCTGCCTGGCAATGTACCTGAAGAACTCAGCCTCTGCCACAGCGTAGGACTCAGGCCAGGCTGTGCTTAGTGTGTAGGCCTCTCTAGGCTGGCTGCTCACAAAGATGGCTGAGTCACCTCTCCGCACCCCGAACAGCATCTCAATCCTGAAGCTTTCTTCACCATTGGTCACCTTGAATTGGCAGGAGCGTGTGGAGGGCAGCAGCGTTAAATGCCAGTTGTGTGCCTGAGGCAAAGCTGGCCAGATTGCTTTCACCAGTTGCCGGAACCAGCGGGCAGTTTTCTGCACGTCGAGGTAGGAGTCGGTGCACAGGGTGTCTAGGAGGCTGGGATCCTGATTGCTCCTCAGCTCCTCCTCAGGGCTGTGCAGGAAGCACAGCATGTTCTCACCCTGCTGCTGCCTCGTGCAGGTGCACTCCAGCTGCACGCGGACACGGAAGTTCCTCACGTGCCTCTGCCCCTCACCGTCCAGCTCCAGGTGGAAGCTGTGGCCTCGGGGAGGAGTCATGGGTATGAGCACACGGTACACGACATCCTGCTCACGGGGACTCCAACCTTCAAAGGCACTGCCCACCCCGATGGGTCGGTGCAGGACTGGGTAGAAACTGTCAGACAAGACATGCCCAAAGCAAATTGTATAATTGTCCAACAGGTCAGTTATCCACTCACAGACTCTCTGCAGGTCCTGTACAGGCCACTGTATGCGCTCCATTATATCTTGTCCATCACGATCATCAACATTGTTGTCTTCTTCTTGGACTACATTTGCAACATCATTGTCATTGTTGTTTTCTGCAAGTGCAGCCCCATTGACAACATCATTTCCATCATTGTCATCTTCATTTCCAGCAACATTGCCAACTTCCTCTTCATTTGCACCATGGTTTTCTTCTTCATTCTCCTCTCTCCTCAGGCTGCTTATCCACTCAATAATCCACAGGACCAAGACCAGGGCCAGGAGCACAGCAACAGCTAAGAGCTGCAAGTGTGGCATCTTCTTCTGGGAGAGCTGCTCCACCTGCTGCTCCAGCCGAAGCCTCTCCCATTCCAAGTACTTTGCACGCGCTTCCATGCGCCAATGTGTTTCCTCATCCAAACCATCACCCACGGGCGGCGGGTACTGGATGAGACCTTGCAAGAGCGCGAACAGGAACACGACTGGATCCATGGTCTGCAGGAGGAGGGAGAGAAGGCCTTGAGTGGGGAAGGGAGGGCGGGAACTGCTGGTTGCTGGAGGGAGGACAGGATGCTCAGGGTTCTGGGCGCAGGAAGGACAGGGCCCCAGACAGCTGGCAGGCAGCAAGGGCTATCCCAGTGCCCCTGGAGCTGCAGCAGCAGCAGCAGCCCTGTGGCCTGCCCAAGGCTCTCCCATGAGGGGCTGTCCCTGCATGCAGGGGGAGAAGCCAGCCCTGGTTGCAGCGTTTCTGCCCCAGCCCTTGTCCCCAGCCCAGCCTTCCCACCGTGTGTGTACTCACCGCTTGCCCAAGCAACAGAGGGCCAGCGTTAACCTGCTGGGGCCTTTTATTGCTTCCCCCTCTGTGACACGTCCCCTGTGATGTCACAGGTGTCAGAGCGCATCACAGCCCAGCCAACCCCACCCTTTGTCCCCTCAGCCAACTCCTCCCTCAGGAACTCAGAAAGGCCCTGGTGCACTGCTTAAGGCTGCTTTTGAGAGAAGCTTCTTCAAATAACTCCCATTGTTCTCTCTTTTGGATTTATTTTCATCTGCCTTCCACTCACAATCTCATAGATATCCCTGTTGGAAGGCGCCCTTGAGGATCATTGAGTACAAAGGTAATGGTGACTGGTTCACCAGGTAAAGCGTTCCCATTTACCTTCCCAGCTATCTAGACAGGTTATCAGTGTGGGTATGAAGCAGGTGTGAGGTGCCAGGATCAGGCTTTGGATGAGGGTGGTGTACCTACAACATCTCCCAGCACTTGGGAAATGCTTGGCTTTTATGGCTGGGGTGAACGGTGTCAAGCTAACCCAGTACCCAGACCCCTGTGGGGAAACTGAGTCAATAATGGTGCTTTGTCTCAAGCCCCTGACACTCAAAAGCTGTAACAAGCAGTACAGCTCTAGCAACCTCCACCAAGAACATTTTTTGCAGTTTTTAATCTGGGCAAAATAAGGAGAGGAGAACAGTCAATGCTAATGGAAAATACTCTTACCGTTACAAGGAATTACTTCAAATAAATCATTCCACTAAGTGAAGTCCCCCTTCCTTTCTTCCTCAAAGAAGGACTTGTCAGCAAACTTTTCTGCAAACATCCTAGCAGTGAACAGTGTTTTACCTCCCTTGTTCCCTGTGGAAGTGTCAACCCAAGTATGAACAAGATGCTGTGTGATGGGGCACTCCTCTCACATTCAAACAATCAGTAGTGGTTATTAAAGATACACAGGCAGGTTATTAAAGATTATTTGCATGAAGAAACAGACTGAGAAAAGTTGATGTGTATTCCCTGTTCCAGAGCTAGAGAAAAAACAAGGTCACCAAACTGCCTTGCAATCAAAGGTTTCTGGAGATGCAGGCACAAATAGCCCCTTTGGAGAGGGGCTTAGAGGGAAACCCAACTTAGTATATATATAGAGGCTGGAGGAGACAGCATAAGAAAGATGAGGCTTCGTGGCATCTTACCCATACAAACAAACCACTGCAGCTGTCATCAATATTGAATTTCTCATGATCTTACATGAGTTTCATATAATTTCTATCTTTCCCCTCAGATGAACTGAGGAAATAATCCACTTGTATTATCTCCATGTCTGTTGAGAATGATGAACACATGTTGCATTTGTACGTGTAAAGGGCTTTATCTTATCTCATGGGTCTGGGAGACTGAGAGACACAAAAGGATGGAGCTATGATCTTATTTTGGAGCAATAATTTAAATCTGAGTAAGAAGCACACCTTTGACGTGTAGCTTCAAAAGAAGTTAAAGGAAGCACGGCATCTCCTGTTTCAACAAACCCTTTTCCAGTAACCCTAAGGAAGATCTTCAAACATTGTAAGGGTTTTGGAAGCTGCTTACCTTCATTCATAGTCTTCCTGTTTTCTTCTAAGGTCAAACAGATTTGTATGTGAAAGGACAGTCTGCAGTTGTGAGCCACGTGCCGCTTCTTGTTTACACCAGTTCTGCAAAGCTAATCACAGAGCCTCTGCCTTTTCTTGGTATTTTCAAACTCAATAAAACCACAAAGACTTGAAGAGCAGAATAGGTGGTGTATTTTAAATGCTTTTTCAAAGGGTGATTTGCTTCAATGTGCTCTCATTATTAAAGTAGGGCATCTGCTGAAATAAAAATGAAATTGTGCACAGAGAAAATGGAAATGCTGGGAAATATAAAGTCAAGAAAATTAATGAGTGTTAACAATGTCCATGGTTCAGCCAAGTTCAAACCTATCTGCTGTCCACTCCAAAATCCACATCTTCATTCAAGGGCTTCCCTCTCTTACAAATTCTTCTCAGTGGTACCCAAGTTCTTCTTGAAGCTAATGTAAACAAGCTCTGACAGTTATATAAATGACTTCTCAATGCATGGGAATCATCCTTCTGAAATCAGCACAGGCTACAATGCTGTAGGCAGCAGAGAGTCAAAGTCAGATTGGAGAAGACCCTTAAGGTCATTGAGTCCAGCCATTAATCCAGCACTGCCCACCACTAACCTCTGTCCATAAACACCATGTCTGATGATCTTAGAGGTCTTTTCCAACCTAAACAATTCTATGATTTTATGAGTCCACGGATCTGATGGCATAGGTACTTTTTTATCCATCTAACTGTGCACCCAGTACAAGTGTAATGTATTCCCTTGGATACACTGCAGAGGAATTGCTGGCAGAAGAACCTGTTCAGATTTGGCACATATGCAACCCACAGCCATTTGCCTGTGTGTCCAAGGTTTTGCTCTGGGCTGTTGAGGCCCTGCAGGGCTGCATGACCTTGCCCTGGGCTGCAAGCAGACAAGTGAAGCCCAAAAGATCAGTCCAGCTGCATTTCCCTGAGACTGCCCCTGAACACAGGGCATGAAGGAGCTCCTGGGATCACAAGCTTGCTCTGGAGTCCTCTTCTTGGACTCAGCAGGAGACACAGGAGGGCAAACAATGGTTTTCCAAGCAAACTCCCCTGTGGACCCCTTCCAGACTATCCTCACCTTTCCCCAGAGCCTTCTGAGGAGGAGATGGCCACCTGCCAGCTGCTCAAATCCTGACCCACTTTTCCTGAGATCAGCAAGGGAGAGTTTAACAGACAAGAGGAAATCCTTAAACAGCATGCAGCTCAGAGAATGGAAAGTTTTTCCTTTGGGGGGAGGGGGGTGTGGGTTTATTGTGCTCCCCCCCCCCCCCTTCCCCCGCTTCCAACTTCCCAATGAATACATCTGGCAGCACACTGTCCCTGCTAGTGCGGGATCCCAGTGAAAAGCAGAGCTGGGAGGGCTCTTCCTGCCCGGGGAGGCTTCCCAGGAGTGTGAGGGATTTACAATCCCACCTCTCGCTCCCCATCCCCTGCAGAGTCACCCTGAAGGCCATGCGCAGTGGTAAGCTGCAGACAACTTTGCTGGTGGCCGGCTACTTTGTCTACCTGCTGGTGGGTGCTGCCGTGTTCCAGGCCCTGGAGAGGACTGCTGAGAAGCAGGAGAAAATGGCAGCTGCGCAGATGAAGGAGGCTTTTCTGCAGAACTTCACGCAGCTCACGGTGGTGGAGATGGAGCAGTTCATGAAGGTGAGTGGAAGTCCTTTCTCCCTCCTGTTTCCCCATCAGATGTTGTTCCCTACTTGTCCTCACTGCACAGGTAACTCTTACTGTTTTCCTTCTGATTGTGGTCACTTGGAGGCTTCCAGAAAACCCCTCTGTGGTGTGACCAGGCAGCTCACTCTGATGGCAAATACAACTTATGCAGCCAGACGAAACCTTGTGTATGCTTGATATTAAAAATCCCCATCTCACAATATCCTTGGGGTATTTTGGGTTTTGCCTCCTGTTGATTCTTTTAGTGGGGCTGTGCTCTTACACAATAGGTGGCATGGCAAGAAAAATGAGGCTGTCTGAAATGAATAGGTGTGGCTGCCACTTGGAACAGCATCACAGATAGCACAAAGGAACAATAAGGAAATGTCTGGATGGGGGAAATAAAAACCCAAACAGCTCTAAATAACTACAAGGAGGGTGGCATGATCAGAGTTTAGTTTTTGAGGATGCTGCAGAAGTGGAACAAGTAGCCTGGCCAGGGGAAAATATTTCTGGTCATGGCACAGGAAGATGAAGACGAATATGGCTGTCTCTTCAACTTGGGTATTTTAGAGTTCTATCTGCTATAATGCAGGAGAAAATGAGGAGTTAAAGCCTTGCTGGAAGCATTTGCACATGGAAAACTAGCAGAGCTCTTAATGGCCCACTTCACAGAATAAAGAAATGAGGGGAAGAACTGGTGTTTCTAATAGCAGAACCAGCAATTCAGCCCCTGTTTTACCCATGCATGCATCCTCTTCACCTTGTTTTTATGGGTAGGAAAGAAGGTAAAAAAAAAAAAAAAAAAAAGAGAGCTTTTCAAGAAGGAAAGAAATAAAAAATAAGAGCTTCCAGATGTCCAGTCCAATGTTCGCTCTTTGCTAAAGACAGGGACAACTGGATATTGTTTGCTTTTTAAATTTCCTTTTAACTTAAAAAAAATAAAAAAAAGAGGGTTAAAAAAAGTAACAGTACTTAGAATTAAAACCAAGGAAGAGTCTGAAACTTCCTAAGGTGGTAAATGATAGCACTGGAGAGGTGTGGAAGAAATATTTAGTCAATCCTTGTGTAGCAGGGCAGCCTCAACTCAACTGAAACCATCCCTACAGATGTTCCCCTCTAACCTCCTCTAAAAGGCAATTTTGCAAACATCTGTGTAAATGTGCAAATTTATCTATGTGTATTCATGCATACAGTTTGGAGAAGGATGTGTATGTCAGGCTTTGGAAATCAGTGGACTTTCTCTGAATTTAATTCTGTGACATGAGTCAAAATACAGACTTGAAATTAAATTCTCGGTTTATCTCATGTGTACCCTGGTACAACTCACTGATGTGGGGAGGGATCAGAACTCACTGGGAGGGATCAGAGCCACTGCTCATACAGGTGGGTGATCAAATATTGGCTCCACCACTGCCATCTCAGCTGCAAATCCAAATCAAAAAAACAGCCACCCCCATCTCTTAAACCAGTGCTCTGCCACATCCTGGTCACACACAGGATGACGATTTTCCAATCTACTTGATGTGAAAGAAATGAGTTCCTTGGTCACACTGAAAGAAACAATTTCTCTCCAAACACCCACTAGAAGAGTCAGCACAAATAGGGCAGAAGTTGAACACGTGAAACCACTGGATAATGGTTTTCCAGGCTTGGAGGTGAAGGTGTGAATAGTGTCAGACAATCTCTGAAGTGAGGCGAGTGGTACTCGCAGGAGAGGAGCAGCAGTTGGCTAAACCTGTAATATTTTTGCAGCAAGCACTTCAGAAAAGCATCAGGATGATACCAAACTTTGCTTTTTCTCCCAGAACCTGATTGAAGCCATTCAGAATGGAGTTTACCCTGTTGGAAACGAGTCACAGTTTGAAGAAAGCAACTGGGATTTTAGCAACTCCTTTTTCTTTGCAGGCACCGTTGTCTCCACAATAGGTAGGTCTAATGCTTTCCATTTGTGTGTGCCTGTGTGTCAGTGATGCTTATTATGTCTGGTTATTAAGAAACGAATGGATAATACTTTCCAGGATAAAAACTCCAGCTCTTTGTTGTCATGGGTGGCTCAGTCTTAGTCCTAAGACCTTCCCACTGCACATCTCTTGATGCTTTATTTTGGCTTGTCAGATATCAGTGGCCTTTCATATTATTTCCCACTTGTTCTTTTTTCAAATCATCTGTTATAATTTTCACTCTGCTGATATTTGTGGGTGGGAGATAAACTTCACTTTCCTGGTTTATTCCAGGCTTTTAATCTGAGAGTGCTGTAAAACATTAAAATTGAAAGGAAAGAAGTGAATCCTGCTGGGGCCTGGGCACTGTTTCCATAACCTGTTTTGAGCTGTTAATTTGCATATACAATTAGTAATGTGCCAGGAGGAAAAAAAATGGGAAGGGGTAAAGGCAAATCCTCAGAATTTTACGCTGCTGCTTCAAGCTGTTCTGATCTTTACAGGGCCTGCCTACCCCTACAGGTTTCATCCTTTCTTTCAAATGCACATCCCAAAAAGTGCAGGCCTGCCAGACTTAGGGATAAAACCCATACTGTTGGCACCTGCTTCACAGTCACAGTGGAAGTCAAATCTGTGTTTTTACAGAGTGGTGCTGAGGCCTCACTCCTCCCAGATCAGACCCTAAGCACATCTGATCTGTGAGTGTCACATGTCCCAAAGGCCCCAGCAGTGCCCCAGCATCATGGGAGCTGTGTAAGTGCTGCCTGAGCCCACAGGGAGATCTCCTGTGGAAGGGGAGGGTTCTGACCCTCATCATTTAAAGTGGAATAATCGTTGAAATTGGAATATTTCTGCAACAGGGAGCACAAGACAGGTCATGCATTTGGGAATCTAGTAGCCCAAAAATCACTCAGTTGTTTTGTCTTTTCCCCCAGAGAAAACATTGCATTTTCCAAGGCATGGATGCCTTGACATGAGCTGTGCATGGGAAATGCAGTTGCCCAGGGTCACTGATAGCATAAGGACATACACAAAGTTCAGTATTCTTGCACTCAGGAATGGACCTCATGGGGTCCAAGAGTCTTGAGACTAAGGGACATGTTTGGGGTTGTTCCACTACTTAGTAGGACCTTAAGGCAAATGTCTCTCTGGTATGAATAAATCAGCCACCGGCAAGGTCTGGACTAATTAGCACCATCTATTCTAATGCACACTGCACTGCCTTGGGACTGGAGTCAGTATCTGGACATAGCAACTCGCTGGGATGGAGCCAGGGAGGTCACTAACACACAGGCAGATCAACAGGAGGCTGGAGATGGCTGCATGTGATCCTGACAGCCTGGGACTCCAGCTCTGATGTCTTCCAGATCCTCTGACTTCTATTTTCTGACTTTCCATGTATTTGTCACAGGACAGAGCATGTTTCCCATAATTACTTCTTGATTGTGTTTTTGTTCCCGCTAAGACTGTGCTGGGAACACACAGAGCCACTTTATCTGCTTACTGCCTTTTTCAGAGGAAAAAAATCGTGCATTTGGTCTGAGAAACACTAGCCACACCTTTTAGAGTCAAAGGCAGGCTGGATTGGAGTAAGGGTGAATATGACTGTGAATTGCTGCAGTTCTTTGGAGTATCTCCTCTGACCCAACTTTTTTTTACAGGCTATAGCACATTACATCCTAAAACTGCTGGGGGACAGATCTTTTGTGAGTTTTTGCTCTATTTGGAATCCCTCTGAACATTGTTTTTCTGCACCGTGTTGGTAAGATGCTCTCACTGCTCTGTAAAAAGCTGGGGAAATTCCTCTACAAGAAAGGAATGAGAAAGGTAATTGGTTTTACCTACTCAGGCACAATTATATGCTCATTTCTAGTGTTCTTCTCAACTTCTATGCTGCCTTATCCTCAATTGTATTTGCTCTTGTGCTGGGTTAGATGTTGTTCTAGGGCAGGAAAAGAGACATTCTTCACTTGCAGAGCTAAGCAGACGTGTCTGCCATAGGGGAGATATTCAGACAAAGGGATGCATTTTGTCTTCCCACCTAGATGGCAGAAATCCAGCCCCCTTCAGCAATCAGTGGAGAAATTGGGCATCCCACCCCACTTTTTGAGACACTTATCTCAGGAGCCAACATCCTAGGGAAGTGCATGCATCCCTTGAAAATCAGTAAGGGTGATTAGGCGTCACCTTGAGGCAGCAAAAAGCAGGTGAGCTGTGCAAAGCTGTAAAAATTGGGTGAGGTGTAGAGGTTTAAATGGATTTTAACTCAATGCATAGTGTGTTACCCCTCCTAACTGATTACCCAGTCCTTTAGTCTCCCCTCACCCTTAACTGTGAAAGGAAGCATCAGGATGAAGTTGTCCATTTCAGCCTGGTTGCTGAAAGATGAGGAGACACCTGTAACAACCTCCAGATAGGATGTCTTTTGTCTGGTTTATACCCCAATTTATTTTCAGCTCCTCTCCTTCTCTCAGCACTGCTGAGGAAGTGAGAATAGCTTTTCTGTGTCTCCTACTGTAATTCTCTTTCAGGACAAGGTATGATTTCTACATATAACCCTGTTCAGATTGCTGAATTTCTTGTCATATATGGCAAACTTCAACAGCAGATAAGGCTCAATCAGATACAGACTCAAGCATATACACAATACATGAAGACAAATTATCCACCAGTTGCCATTAATTTCCAGGCAATCTTGGTTTAGAAAATTCTGTACACAGTGTTGCCTTCAGGGGAGGCAATGGCGACCTGGTTGCAAGGAGGCAGCACGGCAGCCCGGCCTCGTCCGGGCTACTCGGGCTAAGGACACACGCAAACACCAATGTGGTGGATGGTCGAAAGCGTTTATTATCTTATCTCATGGGTTTAAATAGTCTTGGGGGACTTTGCTACGTCAGGGGGGGTTGGTAGGGTCTCTAGGGTTAGTCAGGAGTGGAAAACTACTGGGTTAGGTGTGGTTACATGTTCTGGGGGTGGTAGATAATGTGTTGAAGGTGAAGGGGGAAGGGTCTTTCTTTCCGTCACATCCCGGGATCTTCCGTTCGCCTGTCCCTATCTACTACACTCTTCTCATCACAGATCTATGATTTCAAGCTTCATCTAAAAATATAAGTCTTGTGCAGCCTTTACTTTGGAATTCTTACAAAGTAGAGCTGTTTGAAAGTTCTTAAAACAGTATATTCAAAAGAAAATTTTTTTTTTTTTGGTGAGGCTGATTTTTTTGATGTTTCTCATCCTGCTCCCAAGAGTGATCTGCAAAATTGAGATATTTTATCTAGGATTAAAAATACTTTAGAGAGAATATTAATTTTAAGGTAGAATATCAGTGCCTCTTTTGAGAAGCTTCCTACTCATTTTTCATCTTTATAAATGCTCAACCACCTTGTAAAACTGTTCTGAAAAGTGTACTTTTTTGTGATGATGATGGTGATTAATAGAAATGAGAACAGGTTTGCCCCTTTTTCCAAAAAGATCCTAAACTGCTCTCCTACTCAAGCAGGTTCCTACTCCTGGATCTTACATAAGGATCCACATTTTGGATACAGACAGTTAGAAGTTCACTTCCTCATTTCTTGTATAGATATGTAAACTAAAATATTGAATATTCCCACTATTTTTTTTGTCAATGTATGTTATTTGAAGCTATATCTCTTTTAACAAAATACTACTTTGGTCAAAAGAAGTGGGGACACATGTAAATATAAATGGTCTTTTTGTAGACTGTGACTATTAAGTAACCTCAAAACCTTTTTCTGCTGATGACTGTGATAGTTAAACATGTTCTGTCCTCCAGAAATTTCTGCAACATAGGTTTTATTTTCATCAAAATATTTCAGAACACCGAAGTATTCTAATAAGAAATTACATTCTGGATAAATTTATCTCCCTAGGGAGCACATCAGTTCCCATTTCAGCAAAGACACAAGCACGTGAATCACAGATATGAAATCCTTCTGCCTTCAGTCCACTCCTAAGCTCACAAGACATGGGATCCCTGCACTTTTCATGCTGCCTTTATAACATGTTGTAGACCCAGAAAGATCTCTTAGCACAGGATCATTCCACTCTCCTTCCTCTGTTCTGTCATTTACTCACGCTGGAAACTAGAGTTTCTCAATTTAGGAGTGAGGAGTAGTGGAGAAAGCTGTGGGAAGAACTGGGGCATATCTGACTCTGTTGGAATCATGCTCTTCCCAGCCTTCATTCTGGATTCATTGCTGAACTCTATGGATGCCTTGAGGGCATTGAAGGGCTGCAGTTCAGTTCAGTTCAACAGTGATGTGGGAAATGGATTTGTAGAGACAAAGCCCAAGTTCTGGACCATGGCAAGTGAGGACCTGAGAGAGACTGTTTTACAAAGACAGAACTGATCAAAAAGCTTTTTCTTTCATGTCTCAAAAAGAAATAAAACTGAAGTAAGGGACGTGGAAGTGGAAAAGACAGAAAAGTAAGAAATGATGCGTCAGTGGATGATAGGAGAGGTTACAGAAAGGGGGCAGAGGCAATCCCTCGGATCAGCAGCCAAAAGTCTAAGGAACTATCAATGCAGAAGTGCATCCAGTAGTGTGCAGTAAAGCAAGAAATGCCCATTTTCACTGCAGTTAATTTATTAAACAAATATCTCTCAATATAATTTGACATCAGTCTTACTTCTCTAAATGTGTATAAATGCATAACTTATTTCATGGGATCATTAATGACCACAGCAGTGAACAGCTGTCTGGTTACAAATTTACTGTAATGCTTAAACCCCTACATACTGGAATTCCTTTTTTTCTGGGTTGTTTGTTTTTATTTTTGTTTTGTTTTTTGTTTGTTTGTTTGTTTGTTTTTTTTGGTTGTTTCTTTGGTTTTTTTTTGTTTTTTTTTTTTTTTGTGGTTTCTTTGTTTGTTTTTGTTTTTTGTTTTTTGGTTGTTTTTTTTTTTAATAATCAAGGAACTGAAAAGAGAAATAAATCTTGTGCTCTTTCATTAGCTTGATCTTGAAGAATTGACTTACCAGTGATCCTTGCATCATATTTCAACACCTAGTAAGTCTTACAACACTTACAATATTTTAAAAATCCCAAAGAAACAAAAACCAAAAGACTAATTATTTTGCAGTCAAACCTGACACAGTCTAACACAGTGCATAATAGATAATACTGTTTCACCAACTTCCTTTGCAGTACTTTTTCTCTTAGAACTGGCATCTTTTGTGGAACATAAGAGTGTTTACAAGAGACAAAATGTTCTGCGAACTGAAAAGAAGTCAGCAAAAGTGACTCTAGGAAAGGTAAAATAAGAATACCTGATTGTATTTAAACATGCAGATGTATTTTTGCATAAAACCGTGCTGCCTCTTAATTCTTCTTATAAAAAATACATGGGCATTTGACATATGTTAATACAAGAAAATAATTCTTATTCCAGGGGTTATTTGTTTTGAGTAAACCTTAGCCAGAAGGTATTTCTGAGGCCAATCAAAGCAGAATTTTTAAATACTTACAGGTTGTTATTTCTAATACGAAAATCCACAGCTAGTAATTTTGATTAGGAGAATACGTATAAAGAGTAAAATCTCCATTTCTAAGAGCTTGGGTAAGCACAATTCTTTGCTCATTCATATGCTGAGTGCAGACTGCAAGTCAGTATTTAGCAGGGCTGCAGCAGGCAGTGCATGCCTGACCACACTCTCCTATTTTTTCACCCTTCTAATAGCACTGGAGAGTCAAAAAAGCAGTGAAAAGAGAAGGGCATGTATTGAGGAATTTGTTATGCACGATGCACTCAGGCTTCACGCCATTTAGCCGTAGAGATGAGCCCTAACCCAACAGTTATCTCTGTGCACTGCTGTATTTACAGGATTGCAAACTGAGAGCAGAATTGAGCTGAGGAATCTTTTTTCAGAATCATGGGGCTTTTTGTCTGTAGGAAGGCAAGCTGATGCTGTTAAGAGGCAGAAACTGTTAAGAGATCTGGGTTCATAATTAAAGATTTCTGATGTAACTCTTTCAAATTAGTTATGAACTCTCATTTTTCACTGTTGATACCAAGGATGATAAGAGGAATGCTCATCTTATTCAGCTGAAGTGTTTAATCTTCCATAACTGTGATGTGCTTTGAGGTGGCAGTACTGAATGTCACAAGGAACAGCTATGAGGGACTAGCATTATGTACTTTGATTGAAGATAGTCAGATACCTGAACTGAAAAACTGAAAAAAAAAAAAAATTTAAAGTAACCTTAGAACAGATCAATTGTTCCGCTGCAGTGTGATCTCTCAGTGCAGAATTATGCTGAAGTTAGCTTTGTAAAAGCTTTGGTAGAGGTCGCTCAAGAGCTATTTTTCAGCCAGCTACATCAGACAGTGAGTGTTTATTTTCTATTTATTTAATTGCCCATTTCAACTGAGAAGTAGTTTGTTCTTCTTCCAAGTACTCTCCTTCTGACCTAATGATGTTTCCGAAGCAGCAGCCTTCAATAGCGAGGTCTGTGTCAGGCCCAAGTGGATTTGGTTAAATTTCTACCTCGTGTCTTCAGTGTGGAGTCAAAGGACAGCAGGAAAAGCAGGGCAAGTAACACTTTACAGAGTGAGGAGGCTGAGGGCCGAGATGACCCCCGCCACAGCTCCGTTTAATACCATGCCATGAAAGCACGTAATTGATGACGGGACAGGTACCAGTGCCACGTTTTGCTGGCAGCCACACACCCAGCTCGGGCCTTGGGCAGCCGTGCCCCCGGAGCGGCGGGAAAAGCGCCAATTTCCTTCCGTTCGGGCCAGCTCGGCTGCGGGCGAGCCCCGCCCCGCCCCAGCGTCGCCCCTCGGGCCGAGCAGCTGCGGTCCCCGATCCGCGTCGGTGTCGGGGCCGTGTGGGGCCGTGTGGGGCCGTGTCGGGGACATGTCGCGACACAGGCGGGTCCCGCGGCGGCAGCCCGGCGGGGCTGCGGGGGACGGGGCTGCCGCCACCGCGCTGCGCGCCCGGGCCGAGCCCCTCAGGGAGGCCGGCGTGGACGAGGAGGTGGAAATGGCGGTGCAGCTGGCCCTGGAGCGGTTCCAGAGCGGGGACGAGGCGGGTGCGCGGCACGGCCCGGCCCGGGGGCAGCCTGCGGAGAGGGCGCTGGCAGCGGTCAGGGAGGGGATCCTGCCCCTCTGCCCGGCCCCGGTGAGGCACAGCTGGGGTGCTGTGTCCAGCTCTGGGCTTCCCAGCACGGAGACAGGCAGCTAATAGAGCGGGTCCAGCAGAGACCACTGAGATGAGAGGTCTGGAGCATCTCTTATCAGGAAAGGTGTGGGGGTTGGTCCTGTTTCGCCCAGAGGAGACTGAGAGGGGATCTCACTACTGCATATGAATATCTCCAAGATGAGCCCCAGGAAGGTGGTGCAGCCAGTTTGGTGACAGGACAAGGAGCAGTGGCCATAAATTAAAACAGAAGAAGTTCCACCTGAACATGAGGGAGAACTTTCCTTTGAGAGTGGCAGAGCACTGAAACTGCTGCCCAGGGAAAGCGTTGAATTTTCCTCTCTGGAGACATCCCAAACCCTAGATGTGTTCCTCTGTCACCTGCTCCAGGTGACCCTGCAGGGGGGTTGCACTGGGTGGTCTCCCTTCCAATCCCAACAATTCTGTGGTTCTGTAACATTGAGATGTCAAGATTACTGCCTGTTGCATTGTTACTGTCTTTTCATTATTATTTATCATTCTAGAGATGGAATTTCCTTCTAGTTTCACTAGTACTGAAAGAGCATTTGTTCACCGGCTCTGTCAGTCTCTTGGACTGGTGTCTAAAAGCAAAGGGTGAGTCAGGGTACAATTTTCAGTTCTTTGGTGCAGACGGATAGAATTTCAAGACTAATGATAACTTGTTTGATGTTTTCAACATACTCAACTGTGTTACAAGGAATAGTATTAGAGAAAAAAGTGTAAAAGTAGCTACAGAAATGAGCATATTTGTTCATTGCTGTATGCATGCTTGGAAAAACTTGTGACATGCATTTTGGGACAGCTTGATTTTATATTTTGTGGATTTAATGGCTCCATTAAAAAAGCTTCTCACTGTGATTTCTGTTTTTTTTTTTTTCCCAAAGAATTTGCATAGCGTCTCATACCCTGGCAGATAAAAGTTAACCTAGAGTAGGTTCCTTTTTACTAAAATAAGTTTTCTCTCCCCCCTGACAGAAAAGGAGCCAATCGATACCTGACTGTAAGGAAGAAGGATGTGTCAGAGGCACACGCAGTCATGACTTGTGACTTGGCTCTCCGTACGAAACACGCCGTTCGGAGTCTAATTCAGCGCTTTCCCGTCACAAATAAGGAACGCAAGGAGCTCCTGCCAAGGACAGAGCGAGGAAGTGTCTGTGCTGTTGCATCCGGTACGTTCAGCATGTGTTCTGATTTGGACTTGTCCATCAACACCACTTGAAACCATGACAAAACAAACCTCTTTCTGCTCTGTCCCCTCTGGTGTCCTAACAGACACCTTCAAACAAATGCATTAATTTTCCTTACTTTTAAGGTCTTTTATAACTGGTGCTGTGAGGAACTCGGGAAGTCATATTATGTCATATCTCATATCATTGAGATGTCCACCTTGTGTTGTGTTAATTTAGAATCTTTGAGCCAGTTCCAGCCAAATCTTTTTGGAAGCACATTTTGAAGTGTGGCTTCACACAAGTACTATGAGGTGGGGTTGAAGAGTCAGTGTTATTGTGATGCCATAAGAATGCCTATATGAGAAAATGCGTTTTTTTGTTCTGCTTATAGAAATTAATGTCCTTGATAAATCAATAATTTTAGGTTTTATTTCTTCATCTCTACAAAATAGATTTGGTCCTTAAGAGACTACTGTCCAGACTTGTTGATTTCTCGAATATGGAAGAGTTCGCTGAAAGACAAACTTCTGTCAAAATGTTGGGTTTTTTTTTTTAAAGCAAGGTTTTAATCTAGATTATTGCTTTAGCAGCTACAAGTGGAAGAGTTGCACTGTGTTTTTGTGTGCAGAGATGGGTGTAGTGAACAGAAAACATTTGTACCAGTATGCCTTGTTTAATTGCATGTTTCTGATACGTGGTGTCTGTTCTTGAAGTGCTTTCTTTGCTGTTATTTTCAATTGTTCTAGTTGTTTAATAGGATTGTTATATGAACAGAGGGAAGCTGTAATAAAAGTACTGAATTGCAATGTCTTAGGAATGTAAGTGATAAGTTAATGAACGGTCTAATGTTTGCCTTTCTCTGCATCTCAAGAATGTATTTTAGTTCTCCTGATCTCTTAGTCTGTTTGTCTTGGTACAACAGAGCTTGAAATTTAGTATATGAATCTGTAAATGGCATTAAATATGTATAACTGAGTTTACAGCGAGCTTTTCATTCTGCCAGAAAATAGTTCTCAAGGAATTATAGAGTGGCACTTGCAATGATGGATGTGAAGTGGCTCCCTCAGAAGATGTGCCCGTTTTTTGGCTGCTCATGCACCGCTTTCTAACACATCGCACTGCTGTGTGGGGGCCAGGGCTCTTGATACAGCATGCTTGCATTGGTATGATTTCAGGCAAACGTGTGGAATAGCTTAAAGGTTTAACTCTGTCAGTGTGTATTTCTAGGGGGAACTGCAGGTGTGAAATGTGGGCGCAGATACAAAGGCCACCAAAATACACCAGGCTGGTGTTTTCTGGTTTAGTTTGTTTCTCCTTTTGCTCTTTGTAGGCTTTTTTGACGTGGAGCAATGCTGTGGAAGAGTCTGGTTTTCTTCAAAATACCCATGAAAGTAATAACTGTTTTGAAAAATATCTATTCCAAGCACTGCAGGACATGCTATAAAAATGATGTCTAAATGTGTGATGGGTTTGTCACTTTACCCACAGGGATGCATAAAAAGTCAGCAATGTTAATTTTTAAGTACAGTTTTTGAGCAGTGTTTTTGTGACCTTCCTCTGTGTCTGCATAAATAAACTTTTAACTTGTCTTCGCAGAAAACAAAGAAGTAAACAAGACAAGTGGTCGACTTAATGATGGTATCCCCCAGGTCCCAGTGAAAAGAGGGGAATCAGAGTTTGATTCCTTCAGGCAGTCACTACCAGTTCTTGAAAAACAGGAAGAAATTGTCCAAATCATAAAGGACAATAAAATTGTTTTAGTTATAGGAGAGACTGGATCAGGAAAAACGACGCAGGTATGTTGCTTCAATGAAATAAAAACTATAACAGTATTTATTCTAAACTAATGCCAATTGTGTAACATTTGTGATATGGGATACTTTTATGCTCTTTGAAGGCTTTCCTTTTCCTGTGTGATTGAAAATGTTGTTCCAATTCATTTTCTTGCTTTTGAAACACTAGGCCTCTAGATAGGTACTAGAAGCATAAATGATTCCTCACAATTTTCTCGTGGATACCATTTTTCATTAAAATAATACAAAATATTGAAGGGAAAATAGCTGTGATGTTTGTATATCCCCTTTTTCTTCTAAGGCTAGTTCTGTTCTTAGTATCCAGAGTAATCTATTTTTTGTGTAAAAATGAGAGATTATCTACAGGGCTTTTTTTTTTTTTTTTTTTTTTTTTTTTTTTAGATTTCTCTGAAGCAGGAGGGAGGCACTGTAAGGTTTTTTTAAAAAAAACCTTAATAGGTTATACTTAGAAATTTATTTTCTGCTGATTCAGATATGCTTGCTGTGATAATTGTAATGAAAAGTCTTTTGCAATGTGCAATATTGATATGCAGTTAATGGTTTCCCTGTGCTAACAAAGCTGTGACTTTCTCAAAAAGCAAATTTGAACCACTTCTTTACAGATCCCTCAATTTATCCTTGATGACTGCTACAAGAATGGAACTCCCTGTCGTGTGTTTTGTACTCAGCCAAGACGTTTAGCAGCTGTTGCTGTGGCTGAAAGAGTGGCAGCAGAAAGAAGAGAGAAGATTGGCCAGACAATTGGTTACCAGATCCGGTTAGAAAGCAGGTACTAATGGTATTTCTAAGTGTCGGTTGATCTTGTGTTGGTCTTGTGAATCGTGTGTACGTTGAAACTGCAGTATGTTTGGGTTGCAGCCTCACAGGTGGCATATGTTACTGCAGGTAAGGAATACGTAAGAGTGAAAAGGAGGGCTTACTTCCTGTGTTTTGCAGTTTCATGTAGAAGGTTGTCTTACAGAACTGAATCTCAGGTATTTTCTGTTGATTTCTTCTGCGGAGTGTATGCATGGAAATCCTTGTCTGATTTTCAGATCAAGTCTACACTTTCTTCTTCCCCCCCCCCCCCCCCCCCTTCTGCTTTTAACATGTGCAGATCCAAAAGGTCTGCAAGCTTTGAAGGTAGGTGTGAAAACCAGCATGCTGTAACGAATGTTATGTAGTGAGAGTTGATAGGAGCCATGAAAGGGAAAACAAAAAAATTGGAATGCGACTGATGAAGCTGAGCATTATTTACCAGTCTAGTCTGGACTAAATTTACTCTTCTTCAGCTTCTGTGTTTAAAACATGAAGTAATGTAAAAGTAGAGATTTCAGTATCACTTGATGAATTTGTCTGTAAGCAGAGCATGAATGGATTGTTTGGGGTTTTTACATCTTTGCACCGTGTAGCAAAATGACATTTCAGGGAAGGGCCAGCAGTTGAGATATGAGTGACCAGAAGATGGCTAAAGGTTGTGTTGCTTGAGTGAACAAAGATAACACATAGCTGGTGAAAATGAATGCACTTGAACACAAAGCCACAATAAGAATTCAAAAGTGTGCATGAAAGCTCACAAGGATATTGAGAGATTAGAAGAGCTAGTGAAGATGTGTCACAAATAAGCTAGATGATTAATATATGGAAGTACTATGCTGGCAGAAGAAGAGCAAAGTCAGGTGAAAATTGTAGAATTACTGGAAGCAGCGCAGAAAATCCAGCTTGAGAAAGATCAATTCAATTACTCCAGAGAAACACTGAAAGGGGAAGATAACAATAATTTGAGCTGTGGACAAAAAAAATTTGGAGTGGATATGTTTAGAGGTGTTTATAGTTAACACAGAAATATAATTTTTAAGGTTTTCTTAACTGTCTTCCAGAGAAAAGCTGTAGAGTACAGTACAGAGGAGCTTTTCAGCTCTTTTAGGATGGCAGTACCAGAGGGAGTAGTGACAACTGCTGTTTTTATTGGGACAGCTAACTGTGCCCCAGGTATAGAATTGTAAAAGTTCAGTATTTTCACCTCCTGAAAAACCAGAGGATCAAGCAGATGACTTTGTGATTTGGTCAGCTGTAATGAATTATGTCTTCAAGGCAAGGCTTTGGGAGCTGTGGGGAGGCTTCTGTGAGGAGGTGCCAGAAGCCTCTTCTGTGTGTGACAGAGCCGGTGCCAGCCAAGACAGACCTGCCTCTGGCCAAGGCTGAGCCCATCTGTGGTGGTGGTAGTGCCTCTGGGACAGTGGGGAATGGGGGAGGAAAACCTGCACAACAGAGGCAGTAGTTCAAGAAGAGCAGTGAAAGCATGTGAGAGAAGCAGATCTGCACACAGGAAGGTCAGTGCAGGAGGGGAGGAGATTCTCCAGGTGCCAGAGCAGCCCATGGTGCAGCCCATGGTGAGGCAGCTGTGGCCCAGCAGGCCGTGGAGGTCCGTGGTGCAGCAGGGATCCTGCTGTGAAGGATTCTGTGTTGGAGCAGGTGGATGCTTGAAGGAGGCTGTGATCCTCTGGGAAGTCTGTGCTGAAACAGGCTCCTGGCAGAACCTGTGGCCCTGGGGAGGGAGCCACACAGAAGCAGGTTTGCTGTCAGGATTGTGACCCTGTGCGGTCCCACACTGGAGCAAGCTGTTCCTCAAGCACTGCACCCTGTGGAAAGGGACCTGTGCTGCAGCAGTTCCTGGAGAACTGCAGCCCATGGGAAGGACCCATATTGGAGAAGCTCGTGGAGGACCCATGTTCCCGTGGGAGAGACCCACGTTCTCCTTGTCTTTCTCTGGAGCCTGGGAGTCTTTTTGTTGTGTTTCCTCTCCCCTGCCCATGGAGAGGACAGATAGAGTGGCTTGGGTAGGCACCTGGCGTCCAGACAGGCTCATCCCACCACGTGTAGACAAGTACAAAGGCTATATCCAAGCACAGGCTGAGGAATTGGAACCTAGTTTTCCACATGGAATTTTCTAGTAAATTGAATGACATGCAGAGTTTCTTCACGGTTCTCGTTTACTTCCTTATTTATTAAAAATTGAATCTTATTCTTTCAATGAATCAGTCCTCCAGAGTTTTGGGGCGCAAGCACTACAAATTGTTAGGAAATGTCTGTGAAAAGGCATAGTTTAAAAACAAGTGGTGTGCATGAATCTTTTGAGGAGAGAACTGTAATTTCTCTTCTGGTCAGCAGCTGCTTTAATTTTTGATCCATGGAAAGCTTTAAATGGTGCAACCCCCTGAGTTGTCTCTGTGATGTGATCCATAGGGTTTCTCCAAAGACACTGGTAACATTCTGCACTAATGACATGCTTCTTGGCACGCTGGTGGCAGGAGACAGCGCCCTCTCCACCGTGACCCATGTTATTGTGGTGAGCATCCTGTGGTCTTTCATGTGGGGTGGAGCAATATGTATTGCTTTGGAAAATGAGGTCCTCATTTGTTTTATTTAAATTTGCTGAGCACTTTAGGTGTTTTTGTTTGGTAGAATCTGAATCAACTTTAAAGACTTTCTGAGTCCTCAGAGTAGAATGCATGTCTTGTGCAGTTTGGTGTTTTTCTGTGTGTTTGTGTTTTTCCTGTAAAAATATCTTATTTTCATGCCAATGATTAAGTGTGGAATCAGGAGGAGTGGAGAAGGACAGAAGTGTAAATTTTTCTGAACTTCCATGGTAAGGAGAAAATTCTTAGGGAGGCTTACATTGATGTGGTTCAATGTGATTGTGTCAGAATTTCTCTTACCATTTGTTTTAGCAATACAGGTTTTCAGTCCATTTGTTTGCCCAGAGTTTTCAAGATAATGTGGAGTCTAATTGCTAGCAAATTATTCAGATTGTTCATTTGTGATTATGTCAATATTCCTATTGTGGAATTGAATAAGGGGAACTGGAATGTTTTTGGCAAGATTTAAGTACTGAAGATTAAAAGGTAAGTTTAGGTGCCTGCCTGTTTATCAAAGTTGAAAAAGCATGAGAATGATCTATACATTCTTGATGTCAGCCTACAAACTTTGTATTTTGAGTCCTTGTTTCCTTCATTCATAATATAGATCAAAACAGAAGAATGAAAAAGATGATTAATCAGTTATGTGCCTTAACTTACAGGCTTTGTGTGTGACTTGTCTAACCAATTTGTCTGTTTTTCTGATTATGTGGTGGCATACATTTCTTTAAATGCTTATCAATGGCAAAGTGAGAATTTATTAAAATAAGATTTGTAGTTTGTGGTGTTTTCTTGAAATTTGGCCTCAAATACACAATCAGAGAGGTTTCAGATATTCACTTTAGCCTCTAAAGTTAAAGTGTTTATGGCTTCAGCATTGCAACGCACTCAGCGCTGATAAAAACTTTTTGAGGTGTTTTAGTTTCTTTATGGATAGTTTTTTAAAAAAACCCTATTAGTTAAACTAGACTCACACATTTTAAGGCCTCTGTAATGTGCCACCAAAACATGTATTTTTTTTTTAGAGAAGTTTGTTTTTGTCAGAAGTTGTGATCCTGAATCTGTGATGGTTTTTCATCTTTTTTTCCCCTTCTGTTACAGGATGAAGTACATGAGAGGGACAGGTTCAGCGACTTCTTGCTAATAAAACTGAGAGATGTGCTGAAAAACCAGAATAATTTAAAACTAATTCTCTCTAGTGCTGCTCTAGACGCAAATCTCTTTATTAGGTATTTTGGAAGCTGCCCAGTAATACATAGTAAGTCTTGATCTTAAGTGTGAGTATACCTGCCCTGAGACTCACAGATCTTACTAAACTGTAGCAAATTATTCTGAGTAAAGGCATGATTAATACACTGAGAATTACAGGAATCCTTGTTCTTTCTGTATGCAGGTTTCTTGTTTCTTGACTATTTGCACCTAATTCAGAGTGAAGTGTTTTAGTCACTGGGAGTTCTGTAAATGCAGATACATCCTGCCCCCCTCCACTCTTAATTGAAGAAGTAGGAAGAGGTTATTGAAGTTCTGTCTTCATGCTGATACAGGACTTAGGAGCTACATGAGTGTGATATGTATCAATGCATTCCAGTAGGATCTTACTCTTCAGGCTTTGTGAAGGTTGTTACTGGTTACTGGATAAAACACAGATAACTGTACCAGTTCAGTTCAGAAATACAGGCTTAGACAGATTGGGTTTCACATGGAAAAAGAATCGCATGATTCTCTGATTTAAAGAAAATTAGTAGTTGTTCATCTAGGTAAATATTCAGAAAAGACATCCAGTTTCGCTTATTTTGTGTTCAGACTCAGTTACCTGCAGTTAGACTACATTCAAATGCAAAGAAAAGTTACCATTTTTTGCTGGTTTAATTTCATTTGACTGATCTTTAGTAAAGGCAAAATGTAAATGCGTGGGAGATGGGGGGTTTTTGTGGGTTTGCAGTTTTTGCCCCACCCTCCTGGCTTGCAGGTTTTCTGCATGGGTGACCTCCTCTGGCACCTTGCAATCCTCTTACTTTTTCAACAGTAATGTCCAACTTTAATGTGTTTTGAAAAGTAGCTTTTAAGAGAAATGCTTTATTTGACAATCAGGTAGACTCTCTGCATGTCAGCCTTTTTTAAAAAAAATCTCAACGGTTTTAGGAAATGGGATTGCTTACTGGTTTATTTTAGCAAATGTTTGTGAGGAGGAAACCTTTTTTTCCTTTCTTTTTTTGCAGATGGAAGTGTTTAGTTCTCCGTTTTGAATTTCTGTCCAGTTGAATAAGGTTTGCAGCTTGTTGGAGACAGGAATCTGGAAATTACACGTGATTTCATGTTCTCTGAATTTTTTTTGCAAGGGAGTGCCTCAGTTGTGATTGTTGTATGACTTTCCAGTTTACTCTTTTTGCAGCTTCCTGTTCTTTCGGATCGGTCAATTTGTGTTGGAAAATCTGATGGCAATCTTTCCCAATCTCTCCAGTTTACCACAGTGTTTGTGCTGGTTATGTAACAGGCCAATAACAATTCAAAAGATGTTCTTTTCCCTTTTTCTTTTTTTTTTTTTTTTGTTTGTTTTTGGTTTTTTTCGTTTTTTGGTTAATTTAAGAACTAAAAGAAGCGGCTTTGTCTGTTAATGTAATAAACAAGGTTTGAGTCTCCTTCATCAATATGGCTGACAAAATCCTGACCACAGAAACCACATTTTGTAGCTGTGGATCGCTGTAGTACACAGAGTTTGTGATCAGTGTTGGAAGGCTTCCTCTGTGACAGCTTCTAAAAGTATGTGAATTGTGGATTGTTCTTTCTGAAGGAAAATCCTGAGTGCTCCTGAGTCAGGTTAAGGAACAAGAAATCAAAGTGTAGAGATTTTAATCTTCATGCAAAAAGCATCCTGTAATGTCCACAGATAAGGTCTGGAAAATAGTCATGTTGAAAAAGAAATCAGGATAAATTATCAGAAGGTAAAGGCCACTGGTATGTCTCATCTGTCAAGAAGTATTCAGTAAAGAAAGCTCAGCTTTGCTGAATTAGTTGAGGATATGGAGATAAGGCTGGCTTCTTACATGCTTCTCAGGAAAAGAAAGTAGTTCAGTATAAAGATGTACTGTCTCTGTGTGGAACCTTGCAAAAAGCTGTATTAATTGCTTATTAATTAATTCCATTTTTAATCCAGATGGCAGACTTACATGGCAGGTTCTTGTTTGTAACCCTAAACAAACACGGCTGTTTTCTTTTCCTCATTTCAAAAAAATTGTAGTTAATAACTGTCAATCTTATGAACATCTCCTGCTATAACACTTCATAAAATTGAAGAGGTTGAGGAGAAACAAGGTGGCATTTGACTTTGGAAATATTTTGTTTTGTACAGTTTTGAGAAAAATAAAATCCAGTGAAGGTAGTTTTTTAAAAGAATTAATTCTGTAAGTGAAGCTAGTGAATATAGAATCTTTTATGGATTTTTTCTATTTTAGTCCAAGGGAGACCTTTTCAAGTTAAAGAGATGTTTCTGGAGGACATTTTACGAAGCACGGGGTATGCAAACAAAGAGATGGTGAAGTACAAAGAAAAGAAGCAGCAAGATCAGTGGATTTGTTAATTGTAAGGGTTGGCAATGAGAATCATTGATTGAACAAACAGTTAACAGGATTATTTTCTATTAAAATTCCAGAGTCAGGAGATTAAATGAGATGTGATTAGATGACAGCAAGTGTCTTTAAGCTCTCAATATTTACATTTTTGAAATAGTTTATGCAATTAAAGAAAAAAATCACTTTGATTCAGTGGTTGCATTCTTTTTTCACTCAGTTGATAAATGTCATCTTTTTTCTAATTGTTATGCTGTAGAATTATATATAACTGGGGGCTCTGCCCACATGAATACTAAAGAAGCATAGGATGCTCTGTACCTTTGGGTGCAAATTCAAGTGCAGCTATTAAAGCAGGCATGATTTTGTACATCTTGCACTAAATTCCCTTCAGTAACATTTTTCACTGCTCTCTTCAGGCATGGATGTATTTTTTTAAGTGTTAACACTCTTGAGCTAAACATCATTGGGTTTAAGTTGATCAAGTAGATACTGCTTCAGAAGTTTTCTTGGCAACTGAAAGTAATGATCCCAGTGATTATTTAAAGAAAAATTAAAAAAAATGCAAACCCCAAAGTTATGACATACAGTCCTAACTGGATATTGATCACAGTGCTCACCTCTGATCACTGGAGTCAGAAAAGTTCAGTTAGGACCCTGGTGTTTTCTAAGGTTTCTTCCACTTGCGTAGAAAAGTAAGTTGTTACATGCAGGGACTGTATCACTCGTCTTCAGAATTCCATTTGTGGAAAAAGATCTGGTCTGAGATTGTGTGGAAGGTGATTACTTAAGGAAGATACTTTGAATGCAGTACTTTGGAATAACGGAGGTTTTGGGGGCTTAAACACCAAAGTGTTGGGTTTTACCTTGTTTTTGTAGCCCTTGTTTGCAGTGGTGCCCTTTGGGTACCCTTAAATATGTCATTTATGTTGGACTGGTAGTAGCATTCTAGACTAAATAAAAGAGGCTGAATAGGTAGAACTTGGTAAAACCTGCTGTAACCAACTTTTTTAGTAGAAAACAATGGATAAGAAATATGACTCTAAAACTTTCTTGGGGAATACTTTGCATTCTAGAAGAGAAACAGAAGAACACTCTTGCTGAGTGGTGTTCAGCTCAAGATAACACTAACAAAGGGACATCTCGGAGACAAAAATCAGTTCCAAGGACAAGTGAGGAGTACAAATGGTTGGATGATGGTGGTGACACAGTATTTAATCAACTGGTAAGTTTTTTCTTTTGTCGGAAGAGATGTTTATATTTGTGTTGTATTCTAGCCATTTAAAATCTGTTTTCTACAGTTGTGTTGAGTCTCTCAGGACAGTAACGTATTTTAAAGATTACTTGATTAGGATGAACTGCTCTAGCTGAAGTGTGCTCTTCAGACAGGGTGGTTGCGCACAGCTTTTCCTCAGATCAAATGGCTCGACTGCCATTGTGTTCGTACTTGCATATGACAAAATCAATGCATTAACTGATACCTGAGTTAGGTATATCTACACTGATATATTTGGGTTTCTGTTGCTGCTGGGAAAAATAACCATTCCAGTTCTTTGTGGGTAATGTATGAGAATAAAGACAACTCTTGGAAGAGATTAAGCTTTCAATATTGTTTTTTATCTTCAGACTGAAAAAGATGTGAATTGCCTCGAACCGTGGATAGTAAAAGAAATGGATTCCTGTCTTTCTGACATCTGGTTGCATAAAGATATTGATTTGTTTGCTCAGCTGTTAAATCTTATTTTAACTGAAAATGTCAGTGGTAAGTTTCATGTGTTATTACATAAAAAAAAGCAACCTCAAATTTACTTAGATTTTTATGGCTACTTTTATCTCCAGTTTCAAATGGTGTTACCTTTGCATTCTGATGCCGACTGAAAAAATGATAGGGCTAGCAGAAATAATGGGTTGTTTAGTTAGTTGTTGTTTTGAAGTATTGACAGAAGTGTGTTTCTAAAACAGTGTAGAATTCATATGAACTAACTTCAGAGATAAAGTGAGGAAACAAATTCTCTTTGGTCTGGAATTTGAAAGCAATATTTGTACTATATTTAGATGAAAAAATAACATTTCTCTTGGGTTTGCTGGATTTTTTTTTTCCTTCTCAGTTGATTATAGGCACAGTGAAACTGGTGCGACTGCTCTGATGATTTCTTCAGGGAGAGGCTTTTTGAGTCAAGTAGAACAGTTGATCAGCATGGGAGCAAGTATCCACTGCAAATCATCTAATGGCTGGTAAAAACAGAGAAACCAAAAGATAGATTTATGTGTCAGTATAGGAGAGAGAAAGAAAATTGTTTAACATCTAAATTAATTTGCTAACTTATCACACTGCTGTAAGAACTATAGATTTTGACAGCCTCAACAATTTCTAACTCCTGATAATCACATTGTTTTCTGTAAATTCTAAATTGAATTCTTAATTACATGGTCTTGATTATGAGCTATAAACTTTGTTTCAGTAGGTCTTATTTAAGATACTGGTTAGCAGAACAACTGTAATCTACTGAATTGGACCACAATATTTGGCAATTCCTATTTTCATGGAGTTACCCATATCAGAAGATCTTTCTGTTATGTTTCTAAATATATTGTAGCATGTAAAAATATTTGTGAATCGTAGAAACTCAGGTTTTGTGGTCATGGATTATGTCTTCATATAAACAGGGAAGTACAGTAAATAATTGTTGTATGGAATGATAAGAATTAGGATTCCAGGGGTCTGATATTTGGTACTAACATTTGAAAAAACTTGGGAAGGAATGCAGTTTAAAGATAAAACAGTGAACTGCATCGTGAGGAGGACAGCGTCTAAAAGACATGAAATAGCCAAATGTTATGCCTGGGGTGTGACCTTTTGAGATGACTTCAAGGATACTGCAAACAGGCAGGTCTGATCTCTGCACCTTGTTGTGGACTTTTTAAAGGAATGGCACTTTCTTCCTCCTCACTTCCTTGTGCATGTTTGCTCCTGTGTAAAACGGACATTCTTTTGTGGTAAAGAACTGTAGTCACCTAAAAGTCAGATAGCTGTTAACACCTATTCATGCACTTTCAAATGGGAAGTTGCAGATCCAGCAATGATAGTACAGATGTCAGTACAGAAATGGGTACAAAAGTCTGGTGTCAAGTGCCTCTCCTGATGCGCTCTTCATATTCATCTTTTGAAGTGAAAAGTCTAATAAAAATACTTGTGCAACTATTTCAGGATGGCTGTGGACTGGGCTAGGCACTTTGGACAGACGGAGGTTGTTCATCTGTTGGAATCCTGCAGGTCAGTTGTAACTGTTTTGCAGAATGAGTTGTATATGATATAGAAAGAGTTGTGATGGGAAATTTGAGGTTTGTGTTCTTTTAATCAGAACAGGTTTTAGCTTTTCATGGTCTAAAATCTGGACTTAATGGCAAGACTTCTTTTTAAGAATAGGAATATTTCAAAAAATAAACAGCAAAAAAGTTTGTACACAGTATCATATTGTTTATGTTTGCACAACTTGCTAATTCTATACTTTTCACATGCTTACTTTGGAAACAAATCTGTCATGTGTTTTTATTTATAATTTTTATATGCAATAGGCATATTAAAGAAAATTTACATAAGTAATGTGTACACTAGGCCATTCAAGAATGATTTTCTGATTAACTTACAGTTTTCGTACTTGAGGTAGTGTTTTGTAAAGCTTATCTCTACTATAATTTCTCTTAGTGTAGTTTCTGCTAGTGGGAAATTTTTGGAGAACACGTATCTCTTAAGTATTTTTACTTGAACAGATAAACGAGAAGTATCTTTATACTTTCCTTTGCTTATGGTTGTGTTTCAATGAAGTTGAAGAAAACTAAAGTTAACACTAATAAAAAAAGTGGCATCCTTCACTGGGTTAACATTGAAATCAGTAAACAGTAACAGTATGGTGATTCCCTTCTGCTACACTTAAACATCAGCATTCAAGACCAATAGTCATATTGGTCTTGAACTAACTTTGAGTGGATGGCTCAATGCAAACCCGAAGGGGCAGCCTTGATTCTGGTGTATTTTCCTGTTACAGCGCTTCATTCAGATTTGGAAACATGGATGAAAGTTCCCTGGTCCAAAAAAGTGCTAGTGACCTTAGTGCAGAGGACAGAGAGCTACTGACAGCTTATCATCACAGTTTTGATGATGAAAAAGTGGATCTGGATCTGATAATGCACTTACTTCACAGCATCTGTCATAGTTCTGATGCAGGTAGGTAAATACCTAACCAGTGGTTGTGGATTTGGCTTCTGATGAATCGTGCTCTTTTTTCAGCAATCCACAAACGTTAAAACCTTCTGAGTGCTATTCGACATGTATTTGAATTTTCTGTTTAACTTTGCAAACCCACTTCCTTTTTTAGGAGCAATTTTAATATTTCTTCCTGGGTATGATGAGATAGTGAGCCTGAGAGACCGCATTGTTTTGGATGATAAGAGATTCACTGATAATGCTCACAGGTAAAACCTTTAGTTACTGTGGCTTTTCATTGCTTCTTTTAAGGATCCTTAAAATGTTCCTTTTGTCTTGCGTTAGATACCAAGTTTTCGTGCTTCATTCAAGTATGCAGACTTTGTACCAGAAGAAAGTGCTTGAAAGTCCACCTTTTGGCATTCGCAAAATTGTAAGTATTAGAGGACTTTTTCCAATGCCACAATGACCTATTTTGCCATTGCTTTTACAGTTATTATAGTTTTGGTGGTTTTGGTTTTTTTCTTTGCAGATTCTTTCTACTAATATTGCAGAAACCAGCATAACAGTCAGTGATGTGGTGTTTGTCATTGACTCAGACAAGGTGAAAGAGGTAGGACTGCCATAAATTTTCCTAGTGTGATTCTAAAACACACAATGCATAAATTTTGGAGAACTTTTTTTTTATTATTTATGACTTTAGAGTAAAGTGAAAAAAAGCATTTACTAGCTGAGAGCTAGTGCCTGTCAGGCAACAGTCCTTGCTGAAAAGTTTCAACATGCATTTGTTTTAAGACAAATACTGTAAGCTATCTGTCTAAAAAACCTTGAAAATCTTGAATTTCAAAAATTGTGGAGCATTAAGATACTAGAAAGGAGATACCCTCATTAATTCACTCGAAATTGAGAAGGTACCTTTGTGTCAGAAGCTGCTGTATATATTACTATTTCATACTTTTTAGAAAACTTCTGTTGGTAATCTAAATAACTAGTAACTTGTATTTCATGTACCCTATTGAGTTTTCAGTTTGCATTCCTTTCTTTGTTTTTCTAGAAGTCTTTTGATGCACTGAGTCGTGTTACAATGGTAAAAATGGGGTGGATTTCAAAAGCCAGTGCTATCCAGAGAAAAGGCAGGTAATAAATGCCTCATAGCGGTTTCCATTTTGCAGATATCCACAGTCCTTTATGTTTAGAATAAAGCACACAACATAGTAGCTGTTTCTGGCCTAGTCCAGTGTTGTGTTGCATAGTGGCCAACACTCGTTCTCTGCAGGTGAGTAGGCGTCAGCATGTATTTCCTTGGAATAATCTCCCAAGTTGTAGAAAAGTGACGCTCAGGCATTTCCCAAAGGTCTGGGTTGTTTTCCCCCCATTAATTTGTTCTCCTTCCTCTTTCTCCCATGTAGCACCAGCAGTCACAATGTCCAGTGGGGTGTTTTCACATCATGTCTGTGGGCAGCGGACTGCCTATTTCACTTTCTCCAAGCTATCCATGACTTAACAGGCCATGATTATATTCTTCCCAGCACTGTGGGTGAGGGCTCAGAAGTTTATGTAGCAACAAATGCCTGTTTAATCAATCATATTGGCATTAAGCTGCACGTATGCACATAGATGTATATGACTGAGAGAATTTGCTGTCTCTCATTCACTCACAAGTTACTTCATCTTTATTCTACCTTTTACTCCAAGCATCACTTCTGTTTAGGGGATGTGAGGGGAAACAATAAAGTTTGCAACTGGTTCCTTACAACAAAGGATGATTGAGATTTGAACTGGTCTTAGGTTAGCAAAAAACCCACAGCACTTTACATTAGATAAGCCTTGTTTTTCTTTCCTCCAGATTTCATTGTCGGCTTAAAATTACAGTAAAAAATTGCCACACTCTCAAAAATAATTCATGATTAGAAAACTCTCACTTTGTGTGTGACTTAAAAACGCTTTCTTCATAGTACTGCCTCTTCTTTTCCATTCTGAGTTTCTGTGTCTTTGTTGGCTTTTGGTTTTGTTTTTAGAAAGAAATCCTCATTTTCACAGCCTTCCATATTTTATTTTCAAGGGCTGGGCGCTGTCAGCCTGGAGTCTGCTTTCGTCTCTTCAGCAGGCTCCGATTTCAGAATATGTTGGAATTTCAATCTCCAGAACTTCTAAGGATGCCGCTTCAGGTGCATGTTCAGTTAGAAACTATAACTTTAAAAAATACAATGTCCTCAAACCATACTATTAATTGCAGCAAATCATGTGTTTGGCGGCTGCTTCCAAATCTTGGTAATCTTTTTTTGTTCTGCCTTTTACCTTGCAGGAGATGTTTGTAAACAAAACTTCTGGCTCCAGTTAATTGTCCAATTGTAGACTTTCTTATGAAAGCTCCTGATCCTCCGCCTGCGGTAACTGTGAGAAATGCTGTGCATATGCTTAAGGTCAGAAAAGGAATAGGTTTAGATTGTAATTGTGTTTGATCCCAAATTTGTGGTGTAGCAGTTTACTGACTTCAGTTTGTACTGAAGCTGTTTTAAATTACTTAAGGATATTTTGAAGTTTTGGTTATTGTCTGTTTTCATTTGGTTTGTAGGGATGTGTTTTTCCATGTCAAGGGAAGAGAGTGCTTCAAAGTCTTGTCTCAGTTAATAGTTTGACTTGCTTCTGTAGTGTTTGGAAACAAGTCTAGTTAATGTCCATTATTCACATCCTTTCTGCTTTCACTGTCAATTGATTTTGTCCACTGTACCCATCCCCCTCTCCTTTATTTGTTTGTTTGTTTGTTTATGAACAGACCAGAGATGCCATGGACCCTTGGGAAGATCTCACTGAGCTTGGTTATCACCTCACTGAATTACCTGTAGAGCCACACCTCGGTAAAATGGTGTTGTATGCTGTAGTTCTGAAGTGCCTGGATCCTGTTCTGACCATTGCCTGTGCTCTTGCCTGCCAAGACCCTTTTGTGCTGCCCACGCTGGCCTCCCAAAAGCGTGCAGCCGTGCTGTGCAGGAAGCGTTTTGCTGCCGGAACGTTCAGTGACCACATGGCCCTGCTCAGGGCTTTCCAGGTAGTCTTTCATTTCAGAGAGTACTAATCACAGCACATTCAAGCAAAATGCAGATGCACCAGTTGGATGTAGAGTGGCGGGCTGTGATTAAGTGCTCAGAGAAGACTTTCTTTTTGCCTAGTGCCTTTCCTGTGTAAGGCATTACTTGGCAGTCTGGCTGGTCCACAGAAGAGGGAACCGTTTTTGTAGTATGTTTTGTTTCAAACATTATAAAATTTTGAATGTTCCAACAATGTGCCTCTTTGCATCCTACTACACTGAACTTTGAATCATGATCTTAATGTAATGATCTTTATTTATTGTTTTAACTTGACATAATCATCACTGTAGTGAACACATAAAGAGAATCTAATTGTTGAACAGAAAAAATAATCTGGTTTGATACATTAACTTTTAGAGTGGGTTTTGCATTCATTTTATTGACATAAATGTAATATTTTTTTAAAAATGCAGTTTTTAGTTTAAGTCCTTGAAATTAATAGGCAAATGTAAAAACATTTTCAGGCATGGCAGAAGGCACGCAGTGACGGCTGGGAGAGAGCCTTCTGTGAAAAGAACTTCCTATCCCAAGCCACAATGGAAACAATTGCAGGAATGAGAACACAGGTGCTTGGCCAGCTTAGAGCCTCAGGTAGAGAAGTTGGAAACAATTTGAACATTGTTTTAAAGTCAAGCATATAGAAATTGTAACAAAAATCATGTTCACTGGTGTAATTTTCCTTAATTTGAAATACACCTTCATGCACACATTCATGCAGGGTATGGTGCAGATGAGGAATTGTGGCTGATCTAACTGAAAGCACCCTCATCTCCACATGCCACAGCATTTCATGTTCTAATGAATTATTCCCATAGGAAATGTCTTTATATTGTAGAAAATAGTGGTATTCTGTGTTAGTATGAAACCCCTTATCAGGAAGGATTTCAGTGTAATGGTTTCTTCTTGGTGCTGTTAAGGTTGGCAGTGGTGAAAAATGCAACAAAGAAGTCATTTATTTCACCTTTAGTTTCTGACTCCTTTTGAGAACCAAACACAAGCTAACATGGCACTGTTTTGTCTCTTTCGTTTGTCAGGTTTTGTGAGAGCCAGAGGAGGAGCTGATATTAGAGATGTTAATACTAATTCTGAGAACTGGGCTGTAATTAAAGGTGCCTTAGTGGCCGGGATGTATCCCAATCTTGTGCATGTAGACAGAGACAGCCTGGTGTTGACGGAATCAAAGGAGAAGAAAGTGCGATTTCATCCTACCTCTATTCTTGGTCAGTCTCAGTATAAAAAGGTAAAGACACTTTGAATTCATAGTTCAAAAAAAAGGGCACTAAAATCTGTCACGTATTTTAGAAGTCTTCTCCTATTTGTCAGTACTTTAAAAGCAGTATAGGCATTTAACACTACAGCTTTAGAAAATACTGTTCTACCCAGCTGATAGAATTGGAGTTGATTCATTTTTCCATCGTTTCAATTAGTCTTTTCTCTAGATGGAACAAGGCAAAATGACAAAAAAACTGCCCTGCTATAAAATTGTTTTAAAGATATAATGATCCCTATTCTTAAAAGCAAGTTTTTCTCTGAAACTTTTTTTTAACATTTCTTTTTAAAGCAAAATGTTTTGTTTTATCATGGTAAGATAATTTATGAATCTGGTTGAATTCTCTCACGCTTTTTTATGTGCATGTATATTTTTATATGTATATAATTGTACGTGTATTTAGTTCTCAAAATACAGAATCATAGAATGGTTTGGGTTGTAAGGGACCTTAAAGCTTATCTCATTCCAACCCCTGCCACGGGCAGGGACACCTTCCACTAGTCCAGGTTGCTCAGAGCCCCACCCAGCCTGGCTTTGAGCACTGCCAGGTTGAGGCATCCACAGTGTCTCCGGATAAAATGAGGAATACGTTCAAATTTACATTAATTACAGGTAGAGGGTTTAACAGCCTGGTTTTACCTGCTCTTGCACAGATTGCCCCAGCAAATGGACAAGCTGCAGCCATCCAGGCTCTCCCTACAGACTGGCTTATATATGATGAAATGACGAGAGCTCACAAGACAGCAAACATCAGGTGCTGCTCTGTTGTGACACCTGTCACGGTGGCCCTCTTCTGTGGACCAGCCAGACTGCCAAGTAATGCCTTGCAGGCATCTTCATCCTTTCGAGGTACACTGGAGTCTGGATTTGGGATGTTTCCGTTGCTATACATCAGCGTGTGACATGGAAAACTTATTTTTCAGTAATATTTAATACATGTATTGGCTGATTCTGAAAATAGCGCTGTTATAATTCCTGCAGCTATTCAGGAAGAGTTTGTTGGTTCTGTAATAAATCTCTCCATTTTGGGATTCCTTACATACTCAAGTCCATAAATTACACAGTTGTAGGGTCTCAGAAACTGCAGTATAGTTTGTAAGGAAAGAATACAGCCACAATGTCTAATGAGAACTGTAGTACTGGTACTGAGAAGTGTAGTATGCATGTTCTTTTTCTACAGACTACTTTACTTGATACATTGAACCAGATTATTCAAACAGAATAATTTAGAAACAATCAATATGGCAAACAAGTCATTTGCTTCTAGCTAACACATACATTTTCAAGACATGTTCTACTGACAATTTTTAATTTCAGTTAACTGTACTATTAACTGTGAGTAATAGAGAATATATAGAAATGTCCTTCTTTTTTCTGATTTACATTGAGTCCTCTTGGAATGGAAGCAAAAATAACTGCTTCTAGTTGTCATAGTTTGAATCAAACTAAAAGTCCAACTTATTTCTAGAGCTTTTCTGTCTTGCTTTTAAACTGTGAACCTTAGAGTAGTGCTCATGCTGATTGAATTGCACTTAAGAAAAATAAAGAATCCTAGTTAATAGCTATATGTATAGATTTTTTTTTTCTTACTAGGTCTTTAGATCTGCTGTTTTACCAGGAAATAGAGGCATGTGTGATTTTGCAAACAGCTTTAGGCAAAAGTTGTATAGTGGCCTGTGGATACTGGTGAAGGTACATGAGTTGGGTCACATCATATCAATACATGTTTTTACACAGTAGGACCTTCAGCAGGTCTGGCTTGATTGCTGCTATCTGGAGCAAAGACTTTGCAGTGTATTTGCAGAAAAGAAGAGGTAGTTTTACAAATGTTTACATTTAAAGTCAATTTTAGAAGGAAAAACATTATTGCTGGTAATACCGTAGTATGTGGGTTTTTGTGTAGAAATAATAGTAGAAAAAATATGGAAATGCTAATGCACCTTTTGTCTTTAATTCAGGGGGAGGGGTATCTAATGATAGCAGCGACAGTGAGATGGAGGACAAGACATCTGCTGATCTGGCACTGCTGAAGCTGGATGAATGGCTCCATCTCAGACTGGACCCTGAAGTAAGTAAGAAATTACTCCTGGGTTTGCTTCATGTAGAGGAATTGTAAAAAGATGTGAAAAGGTTTTTGTAACATTTGAGTAGCCTTTGGCACAGAGTTGTCTGTCGCCTGAATCCGTGTATTCAACATCCAAGTTGCAGTGTTTCATCACCTATCACCCGTACCTTTCTATTCTTTTACTTGTCAGCAAAAAGAAAGAGAATAATTAGTCACCTAAGTCAACATTGAGAGTGCTCATCCCTCTTCCTCCCTATTGATGTGGGTGTCCTGTCTCTCACAAAAGGGACCAGGAAAGCCTCAGCAATCCAGATGCTGTTGGGTCTGTTTCAAAAACTTTCTGGGCAGTATGATGTTTTATATCTGAGCTTGGCAGTTTTGTCCCTTTCCACACGTCAGCAGATTCTGAAGAGACTGGCAGACAAAAGATAATGGCTGCAAGGGACAGCAAGCTGCAGGTGACAGTGACTGCATAAGGGCCCTTCTGCTCCTTCTGGCCTCCTGTCCTGCCTGCATGGTGCTCCATCAGGCCATAGCACGAGCTGGGATAGCCAAAATCTGAACAGGAGCTGAGAGAACAGTCACATTGGCATATTGTGTTCTTCTTTCTTTGAGAGGATAACCAAAATCAGATCAAAAAAGGAGCACTTGAAGCTGAAGTTGCTGAAAGAAAGTTGCTGTCAGATTTTGGAAGGATAAATTTCAAAACCTCTTTGAAATAGAAGTCTTTATGTCCTTGAGGAGCTGTGGCTGTGGTAGGAGGCAGTTTATGGGTCATGAAACACACAACTTTACCAACTCTAATAATAATACTCTCTCTCCTAGACATGTCCAGAAGAGTGATTTTTTAAAATTTATTGTAATGGAAGCATTTCTGGTAGCAGAATTAGACAATAGTCTTCTGAATTTAGTCATCACATTTGACCAGGTGTCTATGTAAGAAAAATATCACTTAGAGCTCTTTTCCATCAACTATGACTGAAGAGTGCATGAGTAGAGACGGATTTGAGAGGAAGGGCATAAAGCATGAAAGGATTGGGTTTTCTTGAAAGATAAGAAGGAAAAAAAAGAAGTCTGTGGAATTACAATACAAAGCTAAGTTTATTACAGAGCTAAATGAAATGTTTCCAAAATTACCTTGCACCCAAGGAAAAGAAAGCAAATTAACATCTTAATTTAAATATGGATTATTCCCCTTCCCCAAGACCTTAGTCTTGCCTTTAATTGTGGGCCCTGTTTGTATTAGAATGCCAGGTGCTGCCTGATATGGAAAAGACAGGGTTCTCTTACCTGTGTGATCTAATTTTCATCAGTATTGAACAGAATTGGAATTTATTGCAGGCTGCTGGTATGCTGCTGCAACTCAGGCAGAAGTGGCACAGCTTGTTTCTGCGTCGTATGCGAGCTCCTTCTAAGCTGTGGTCTGAGGTTGATGAAACAACTGTAAGAGCAATTACAGCTGTTCTGAGTGCTGAAGAACAGTCTGCAGGTCTACAGCAGCCTTCAGGAATTGGCCAGAGACCAAGGCCTGTGACTTGTGAAGAACTTCCTTTGGCATCTACATGCATGTCAACCAACAGCAGAAACAGCTCAACAGAAACAGAATTGTCTGACTTCTCTCATGCTGAAAAGTAAGATGCTGAGGTCTTCTGCTCACTGTAGGTTGCAGTTTATGTATACAAGTATCACTTAAGTTTCTACTAGTAATAGGAGGTGGAAACAGCGGAAGTACAGTTGGAAGGTGTTATACTGTTGTATGCTGCATTGTGGTCCCAAAGAGAAGTATTTCATACCTGGGGCTGCTGTTGGAGAGAGCAGTCAGGAATATTGTCCATGAATTGTGATGTTTGAGAAGTAGCAGAAGAAGTTTAACAGTAGCATTAAAAAGCAATGAATGGTCAGTATGAGTTTTTAGTTAGGCTTTAATAGATTTTGTAGTTGCTGTAATACATGTGGTCATGCAGTAGGCTGGCAGGTCGATGTACATTGTTCAGTGACTGCTTGTGAAACTCAAAGTATGTCCTTTGTAGGGTTTCAGTGAAATCTACTTCTCCTGCACTCCACCAGCCAAAGAAGTACAAAGAAAAAGACATTTTGCTCTCCAGACAATCCTCAGATGACAGATCAGCTCAGTCCTCAGTGAAGCCTGCAGACAGCAGTAGCTATTCCAACCCCTGTGCTACTCCTTCTTCTCCAGTGTCGGCAAAGGTAGAGTTCTCTAACATATCACCCTGCTCTTCCAAAGTAATAGAATTTCTTGCTGATATCATTCTGCAGTTAGGTATTTTACTGATAAATTAGGAAGCTAACGTAGCTTTTCATTTGTAACACTGCATAATACTTCCTTCTGGAACTTAAAAATCTAGACTAAATATCCTTGTTTCACTAGTTTAATACAGCAAAAATAATTTGTAGACTGCTGAGGTAAAGCTATCCAAAGTAGAAAAAATGAGATTTAAAAAAACCCCAAACTTGATCTAATAAACATGTATTAGTTTTTTTCAACTAAATGAGTATATTATATACACACTTCTGAAGTTTTTGGATTCTGCCTTTCTCGGCTTCCTTAATAGATTTTCAATATCAATACTGATTCTGTCTTATCTACCTTACTATGACTGATTTTTGTGATGGTTATTTTAACAAAGTACACATTTTTAATGAGATTACTGTGACAGTTGTCCCATATACTTGAATAGTAGACTGCAGTAACACTGAGGAGATCATTGAGAGGAAACTTCATGGACTCATTGGAGGATGTAATAATTCCTCTGGAATTTTTCAGCTTTTAAATTAAGACAGCGTAAAAGGAAGAAAACATGTTTCCTGAATGTAGAAATGCGAGTAGCGTGCTGTAGGCTACACTCTAGGATGCTTAATTTTGGTGTCATCTCAAGGTCTGTCAGACTTTAACCAATTCTAATTAATCACTAGACTTTTTAATCCTATTCTGCTCTACTTGTTTCTTGCCCCTCATGGATGAATTACTGTGGAAGGGGCTAACAGCAGGCCTGTTAGCTAAAGGAGCGAAAAGAAGCTGAGAGCAAGAAGAAGCTGTTAAAGAGCTCTCTCCAAGGCTGTGTCATGGTTTGACACGGGAAGAGAATTTTTTAGAAGGAAGAGGTTCATCCCGTCAGGGGTCAGGTTTAGATACTGACACTTGGGGTGACCAATTGAAGGTGGACACGCCTCTGAGAACACAGAGGGGTTAAAAGCGGAATTCCCAGGAAGACTCGTCCTTCTTTGGTTCCGGTCATCGCATGGTACGGACCTCCCCCCCCAGCCCGGGCTGGGTGGGGGAGGGGAGCCATGCGGCCTGCACAGATAGGCCAGGAGGTAAAGGATCGGAACCGGCTGGGTCAGCTCCTGCAGATGGAAGGGTGGAGAAATCTGGGATGTCTCCGTTCCCCCCCCCCAGAGTCTCTCTCTCTCCCAAGAGAGAAAAAAAGAGACTCGGTGGTTTTATCGGCAGTTCGCCGCAGGGAAGGAGAAGAGCGGGGGGGCCGCAAGGTGCCCAGCCGGGCTGTGGGAGCTGGAGTCTGGGCAGCGAGCCATCCTTGGGAGTTGGGACTTTTAACCCTTCCTGAGAAATGAAGGCTTTATGAAATATTACTCCTCCTGAATTTGAAGAAAAGAGAGACAGCTTGAAACCTCAGATGTTTAGAGAAGAAGGTTGGGGGCAGATGATAGAGTGGCTTTTTGGCTGGACTCTGCTTGTTTACCATAGACTGAACCACTCTTTCTTTCAAGAGGGACTGCATTTTAGGGGGATGCATTGGTGAACCAAGAGACCTTCTGCAGCAACTACCAGTTTTGGAGTGGACAGAGAGAGAGCTGAGGAGGGTGTGAGGATGCCCTCCATCTTCAGGAAGAAGAGAAGGCGATCTCTGTCTTTTGGACCCTCGGCCCCAGGGGAAAATGGGGGGGACTCTAGTCCCGAATTGTGATACTGGACTGTTGTTCCTGGTGGTCCTTGGCAAAGCATCCTTAAAGGGGCCCTATAAGCAGTCACTGTCCATGCACGGTGGTGAGAGCACTGTGACATGGAGAGGAAAGTGTCACATTGGCCGGTGTGTCTGGGCGGTGCCACGTGTGACACTGGAAACACAAAAGGTGGCAGTTGTGTTTCCTGGGGGTCTATGGTTGCAAGGGGGACTCCTCTCTTCCCCGATGGACTCAGTATTGATTATATTGAAGGGTGAAAACTTGATTAAAGATCCAAATGGGTCTCGCTGGGGTTTGGTGGAGTTGGGTGGAGGGAGGAGAAATGTTTTGGAAGGTTTTCATTTCAAATTTTGTGTGTTGTTTTTTCTTTCCTTTCTTTTCCTTTTATAGTAGTAGTAGTAGTAGTGTAATAAAGTTTTTTCCTTTGTTATTAAGTGTGGCCTGCTTTGCTCTGTCCTTGATCACATTTCACAGCATTTGATTGGTAAGTTGTATTTTCATGGGGCGCTGGCATTGTGCCAGCGTCAAACCATACCAAGGAGACTGAGAGAAGAGAAGAACTGAAGAAAGAGAAGGAGAGCACTGCAGATGGACAAAGTATTTTTAGAAAGTTAACTAAAGTCACTGTTACTGTTCACCAGTGGTGTTATGTTGATTTTTTGTGGCCAATAGTTGGGGTAGAAGAAGTATAAACAATTAGACAGTTTATAAGAGGTCAGCCATGTTCGATAATAAAGAATTGCCATCTGAGACCGCCTGTGGTCTGTGCTTTGTGTGGCGACCGCCTCGGGATACAGTGTATATAGCAGTGACAGCTGGTGCCCACCGCGTGGAGCAACAGCCTGAACAGCGTGGTCAGTCTGGAGCCACGCGGGGTCCCAGCTCCCAGCCGTGACCCACTGGGGAGCAGCGGGGGAGGCGGCGCTGGTGCGGCTGAGAGTGGCGTGTGGAAGCCACAGGGAGGTCCAGACTTGATTTTCTCCTATCAGGACACCTGGAAGCAGGGGAGGCACCAACTAGTAATAATGGGAAATAAATCTAAAGAGGAAGAGATTGTTTTGGCTACATGGAAAGCTTTGTTAAGAAATAAGGGAATTAATACTTCAGACTATGCCCTTCGTAGTATATTGCTGTGGGCTAGATCATAGGATTTTGCCACTGATCCTGACACAGCATTTAGTGTTAAAACTTGGAAAAAAGTCAGGGACAGGCTGTGGGAAGTCATCTGAGCGGGAGATAAAACTTGTCAATCCAGTTGTTACTTGGAGATCGCTTTTTGAGGCATTAAAGGAATGGAAAACAGCGGGAACAAGCAGAGTAAAACATGGATGAAGATTTGGGGTTGATAAAGGAGTCTGATGGGAGGGATGAGTCAGATGGGGCCTTTGATGGGGAACTTCTTGAATACATCCTTGAAGAAGGTGCAGGTGTCCATGGAAGTTACCAGGCAGGCTACCAAAGCTTCCAGGAAAGTTGCCAGAGCTTCTATGCCAGCTACCAAAGCTTCCAGGAAAACTGCCAGAGCTTCTGGGCTGGATGCTCAAGCTTTTGGGAAAGCTGCTAAGGCTTCTGGGCAGACTGCCAAAGTACCTCCTTATCAGACTCCTAAGCCTCTTTATCTCACACGTGCACAGCAGCTTGCAGCGGTCCCCGTATACACTACACCACTGCGCCAGTTAGCTGAAATGTCTTTAGCAGAGAGACAAACCCAGCTGTCTGCCCCCTGCTCCCCTCTGACGCTGTTGAGGCAGGATGGGAATGAATAGACTTTGTTCGGAAGGCTGAGACTATAACTCTGATTTATTTCAAAATACATCGCTCTTTTATACAGAGCTTCGTGCAGACCAACTCTATTGGTCCTGAAGTGAAAACCTCGCATGCTATTGGTGTGCAGTGAATGACATACAGTAGGAGAACCCAATTATAAACAATGTGAACTACAAGAGAGATAAAGAACTTATTTACATTCTTTCTCAACACTTTCTCAAGCTTCTACCTGGTTAGAAACTTTATGTTTTCTCTTTGACTGAATCTAAGACCTACACCCCTCCACTCTAGCCCAGCCATTTGCCCCCCGCCCCCTTCTGAGCTGCATGAACAGTTTGCAAGGTCGTATCCTCCATTGCTGGACAGTGACAGCAAATCAAGTGAAGAGTCACCCGCAGTAACACCTGAGTTGGGGCAGGGAACTGTTGACAGTTCACCTTCTAATAGATCTAGCCCTGCTGCCCCATGGACTTTGCCTCTGTGTCAAGTAACTGTGCTTCCATGAGAGCCTCAGAAGTTTTGGGAATTTGTTAGGAAGAAAGCAGCTGAAGAAAAAAATGGGGACCTAATAGAAAGATTAGGTGCCCCAAAAGTACCTCAGGAGCAGAGTGTTAACGCAAATGTTGCCTGTGATAATCCTATGGCTTTTCCAGTTTTTAAAGCAGTTCCTGGAACAGGGCAGAATGATAGTCATTACATCTTTGCTTGGAAGGTTGTGCAAGATCTCCAATTGAAAGTGGCTCAGTTTGGTATTAATTCCTCAGAGGTAATGCAGTTAATACATGTAATTAATGCAGTATGCTTGCACCTTATGACATCATGCACCTTGCTACAATTTTATTCCAACCAGTACAATATGGTGTGTTTCCAGAAACTTGGAGGTGAGTGGCAAAGTGCACAGCTTTAACAAACATGCAGCTGCTTCAACAGGACTCTCGTTACACTGTGGGTGTTGATGCCTTATTGGGCACTGGGCCTTTTGCTAACCCAGATTTACAGGCAAGGTGGGATCCTTCAATTTTGACACAAGCTCAGCAAATAGACATGAGTGTTTTAATTAAAACAATGGAAATGGCAGCTCCAAAGCAGAGATATGTTACTATACAACAAGGGATGAGAGAACCATTTTTGCAGTTTGTGGAAAAGCTTGCTGCAGCTATTGAAAAACAGGTAGATAATGAACCTTTGTGACATAGATTGTATATACAGTTGGTGAAAGAAAATGCAAACCCAGACTGCAGAAAGATTATTGACACCATACCTGGGAAGCCCACATTGCCTGAAATGGTTACTGCTTGCTCAAAAGTTGGTTCAGTAGAGCATAACATGGCAGCTCTTGCTGCAGTTCTAAGACCACCATCGAAATGCTGTAATTGTGGACAGCAAGGGCATGTAAAGGCACAGTGTAATACCCAGAAAATAACATCTAAGTCAAATGCAAGCAGCAATGTTATGTGCAATCATTGTGCTAAATTTGGGCACTGTGCAAGAGTAAGTATCATGCAAATGGTCAGCTGTTGCAGGGAAATGGGAAGAAGAACACGAAGGGGTGTGTGGGGACACAAATAACCCGACAACCATAAACAGCAATTATGGGCCTTCCCAGTACTGCAAAGCTACCCATTTGCGAACAGTACTCAGGAGCAACAAGTGGGTCCGCAGGGATTGATGTACCCACCGCCGACACAGTAATAACTATTTTGGCAAAAGAAATATGCAAAAAGCCCCATGACACCTATGGCCCAATAAGACGTGGATTGAGTGCATTTCTGATAGGGAGATCAAGTACTATGCTTAAATGTATTCATGTGCATTTAGGACTTATTGATGTTGATTATTTAGGACAGAGTCATGCTATGATATCGATGACTGCCCTATTACTATTCAGAAAGGAACTTGCATCGCTCAGCTTGTAGCCTTTGTGAGTTTTGTTCCCAATACAGTAAGTACCTCAAGTGTTCTGGACTGAGAAAGTAACGGAGAACCATCCAGAAAAGACATGCATCCTCACAGCCAGTGGATATCCTCCAGGGACCATACCGGTAACAGGTTTGATTGACACTGGAGCAGATGTTACAATACTCTTGTGACTGCGTTGGCCTCAGTCGTGGTCTCTCACTCATGCAAGTTTTGGACTTACAGGGTTGGGTAGTTCTACAACAGGTGGCTTGTCAGCCGTTGTAATTAATGTGAAACATCCCGATGGCCAACAAGCTAACATCAGACCCTCTGTTGCCGATACTCCTCAAAGTCTGTGGGGATGAGATTGTTTGTCTCAATGGGGTGTCAGAATTACTATGGATTTTTAATAGGAGCCACTGTGATGCAGGGTGGTGAATGTCCAGTTGTAGCCTTGACATGGTTAACAGATAAACCTGTCTGGGTTGATCAGTGGCCCCTTACTACCGAAACACTTACTGCCCTGCAAGAATTAGTCACAGAACAATTGAAAGTGGATCATATTGAAGAATCATTCAGCCCCTGGAATACCCCAATTTTTGTAATAAAAAAGAAATCAGGAAAGTGGAGACTTTTACATGATTTACAACACATAAATGCTGTAATGGCAATAATGGGAGCTTTACAACCAGGTTTTCCTACACCGACAATGATTCCACAGGAATGGGCCAGGGGAGGCTGCAAAGCCCTGGCTGGAGCAGGGCTCCATGGATTGAAGATCTTGCCATCAGATCCCGGCTCCATGGATTGAAGATCTTGCCATCAGATCCCGGCTCCATGGAGGTGAAGATCTTGCCATCAGATTCCGGCTCCATGGATGTGAAGATCTTGCCATCAGATCCTGGCCATGGATGTGAAAACCTTGCCATCAGATCCTGGCCATGGATGTGAAGACCTTGCCATCAGATCCTGGCTCCATGGATGTGAAGACCTTGCCATCAGATCCTGGCCATGGATGTGAAGACCTTGCCGTCAGATCCTCTTCCCCCTGCACGGCTGAGACCAGAGACCCCTGCAGCCCGTACAAAAAACCAAAGACCAACCATGAGGCCGATCCTGACTCAGCAGCTCCAGTCAGGTGGGCCTTAGGTGTGATGTTAACCCTTTCAGTGCTTCAATCCTACCTCGAGTGAGAGAAAAGAACAAGATGCAAGCATGTAAAGGAAGAGCAGGAAGACATCAAGGTCAGCGAGGAAGGAGTTAAGTCCCAGATGGGAGAGGTGAGGAGATGCCTTGTTTTTGGAGCTGAAATCCTCTTGTAAACTATGGAAAAAAGACTCTTTTTTCCTTATAACGCATGAAACTATGGGGAGATTAAATTGTTCAAATTGATATCAAACAAAGGCCTCCATGCTAAGATAAGAAGATGTTGAAATAGCTGTGATCCCATGAGAAGGCTGAACAGAGAAAGAAAGAAGAGTAGTCTGGTGCTTCCCAGAGAAGAAGAAGATTTCTCTTCCCAGGGATTAAGATTATTTTAGAGATAGATAATGAGAACTTTTGCCTTTGAACAGCTGTTTTTTAAAACAATACCCCTTAAGCTGATGTCCTAGTTTAGGGCAAATTTGGGAGAAAAACCTCTGGAAGGAGCCCCCAGGAAAAAAACAAACACAGCCCCTCCCCACCCACCTGGTTCGGGAAGAATTTTCTCAGAGAGAAGTGGAAAAGAACCTGTTTATTTAACAAACAAAACACTCCCCTGCACAAAAAAAAAAAAAAAAAAAAAAAGAGCAACACCAGATGATAACCAAACTCTTTCACCACTCTGAAGAGATCACAAATCCAGAGAGTCTCTCGCCCGGGTCTGGGCACTGGGGATTGCTCTTCAGCACTGCAAATCACAAAGCGCAGACTCTCAGTGTTCCTCAGTGTTTCCCAGGTCCCAGTCTGGAGCAGGTTGGGATGATATTCAGGAAAGGGAAAGGAAAAAAACAAAAGCAGTCCAGGGAAAAAAATGGACTGCTTAGCTAAACTAACAAGCAAAAGCAAAGGCAAAAGCAGAAGCAGAAGCAAGAGCAAGCAAAGCAAAGCAAGCCAGCAAAAGCCAGCAAGCAAAGCAAAGCCAGCCAGCCAGCACTAGCCTCTTCCAGACAACAGACCATGGGGGGAGGTGAACCGACTGATAACAAGACAAAACAAACCTTCACTTTCAGAGTCAGTTCTGAAAGCACAGGACATAATATCAAACATAAACAGAACACATGATTTGGGATACAAACACCATAACATCACCCTAGGACAGTCACAAATGCACATTTTCATTGATACACGACACGCATTGTCCACAACGATTGCTGTGTTGGTTGGGTTCATCACTTGTACTGGATCCATTAAAGGAGGTCTTGTCAGCCACTGAGTGAACTTAGACATTCAACATGAATTTACCTTGCTTTTCTCTCAGCACAGAGGCAAAGGAAAAATTAGATCAGGTGCTGTTGTTGTGCAGGATCCATGCTCATTCTGGAGCTGTAATTCACAGCTCAGCTGGAGTGGTTCATTCACCACTCCTGGGCAGAAAGCAAAACGCCTGTGGGAAACAAAGTCATCTGTTCACGTGAATAAGCAACAATAGCACAGAACATCAAGGGGCCACTCTGACTGTGACCATGTCTCCTAGTTGTTAGCCATCTGGGATAGGTACTTTGCACCAGGGCTGTGGGCAGAGTTAGATAAAATCTTGCAGATGACAAGAGACCTCAAACTGAATGATACCAGGCAAAAATTGGGTATGTCTGATGAAAAGCCCAATTTGGCTTTAGTTAGCTTTGAATCAAATTCATTTCCAGGTAGCCTTTGTTTGAATTATTTTAAAAACCACATTCCTTGCTTTGGAATGAACCACGAAAATATTTTGTGTTGAGTTTAATCAGTGGGAGTTGTTTGGTTTTTTCTTTTTGGTAAAGAATGGGTTCTGCTTTGAATTTTCTTCTCCCAGTTCTCTCCTAAGTGATTTATGCCTTAAGCTCTTAATAAGTCTGTAGGTGAGAAATACCTAAAGTTCTTGAGAGATGAAACCAAAGCAAATAGCAACCCTCCTCCTGTCAGCAGGATGGGTTATCAGTTACACAACACAGATGCACAGAGCAGGTTTATCACAAGAGTGCTTTGATCTCCAGTAATCAGCTGGATACCTTCAGAACATCTTTGGAAATTAGGGTGAGTAAAAACTGCTTGTGGGTTCCATGCCATTCAAAAGGCAAGGCCTTTAGGCCTCCAGGCAGAGGACACCAGGAAAATGGCACAGGCAAAACCACATTTTGTTCCCAGTCACTGAAAGCCCTGGAGATGCCAGGGTAGTCACATAGTGGCAGGTGGGCAAATCTCTCCTCTGGCTTCCCTGCAGTGGGGTTTGGGTGTCAGGATTTGAGTGTCACTGTGTATTTATTCTACCAGTGCCTGCACATACAACTGGTTCCTGTATCTTCAGCTGTGAATGCTTCAGTGCAGTGGACTTGCTCTTCTCTCTTTTATATCTTTCTACTGTACAAATCCAGGACAATGTTCTGTTCTTTTCATTCATACTCATTCTTGCAAAGAAAATCTCACAGCAAGAAATTGGACAAGCAATGGAAAAAAGAAAGTGGGAAAGCAAGAAAGCAAGCAAGAGAAAGAAAGTGAGAAAGCGACAGAGAGAGAGAAAGAAAGAGAGAATAGAGAGAAAGAAAGAGAAAAAGAGACAGAGAAAGAGAGAAGGAAGGAAGGATTCCAGGAAGGGAGGGAGGGAGAAAGGGAGGGGGAAAGGAAGAAAGGAAGAAAGGAAGAAAGGAAGAAAGGAAGGAAGAAAGGAAGAAAGGAAGAAAGGAAGGAAGGAAGGAAGGAAGAAAGAAAGAAAGAAAGAAAGAAAGAAAGAAAGAAAGAAAGAAAGAAAGAAAGAAAGAAAGAAAGAAAGAAAGAAAGAAAGAAAGAAAGAAAGAAAGAAAGAAAGAAAGAAAGAAAGAAAGAAAGAAAGAAAGAAAGAAAGAAAGAAAGAAAGAAAGAAAGAAAGAAAGAAAGAAAGAAAGAAAGAAAGAAAGAAAGAAAGAAAGAAAGAAAGAAAGAAGGAAAGAAGAAAGAAAGAAAGAAAGAAAGAAAGAAAGAAAGAAAGAAAGAAAGAAAGAAAGAAAGAAAGAAAGAAAGAAAGAAAGAAAGAAAGAAAGAAAGAAAGAAAGAAAGAAAGAAAGAAAGAAAGAAAGAAAGAAAGAAAGAAAGAAAGAAAGAAAGAAAGAAAGAAGGAAAGAAGAAAGAAAGAAAGAAAGAAAGAAAGAAAGAAAGAAAGAAAGAAAGAAAGAAAGAAAGAAAGAAAGAAAGAAAGAAAGAAAGAAAGAAACAGAGAGAGAGAGAGAGAAAGAGAGAAAGAGAAAGAAAGAAAGAAAGAAAGAAAGAAAGAAAGAAAGAAAGAAAGAAAGAAAGAAAGAAAGAAAGAAAGAAAGAAAAAAAGAAAGAAAGAAAGAAAGAAAGAAAGAAAGAAAGAAAGAAAGAAAAGAAAGAAAAGAAAGAAAAGGAGGAAAGGGCTTGAACTTGCCAGTGTGAGAGTTTCAGATAAACCAGGTGAGCACAAACTGCTTTGTGCAAGAAGCAGGTTAATAAATTCTTTATGTCCTTCTGGAACAATTTCCTAGAGTGCTCAACTCACCTTCACAACAAAGGTGCTGCTTTGCTGAGCCTGCAGGGAGCTGTTCTGAGTTACTCAGGTACTTGCACAGTGCCCACCCTGTCAGTGGGGGCATCCCAGGAAATGGCTCCTGCTGCTGCCTTCCAATCTTCCAAAAGCAGATTGAGTCTTGTTTCTCTTTTCTGTGTTCTATGTTTTAGTAGAAATTAGAGAAATTAATTAATCTGACTTCTAAATTAGAAATTAGAAATTAGAGAAATTAGAAATTAGAAATTTAGAAGTCAGAGATGTGCACATCACCCTCAGAACAGAGAACGGGAGGCTACCATGAATTCTTAATTCCTGTTGGATTTTGTTCTGCAGTTCAGGCTACAAATGCAGTCTTCAAACACCCAAAAGCCTTTCCCCTCTCTCTTCTCTAAGGGGAGTGGAGCTGAGTTGCTCCATCTCAGACTAGAGAAGTTCAAAGCATGGTATTAGGTCACTGAAATGTGGCCTTAAGAGCTTGGTTTCTTTCACTTTAAAACGAATTTAGTGACTATTTTTGAAACAAACAGTATGGATTTGCTTGGGTGTTGGTTCATTACCAATAGTTTGGAGACTTCAATGCAGCAGCTGCTGCTTGCACAAGAGGAGTCTTTCTTGATGGGCATCAGCAGGACCCAAGGCTTTATTGTCCAAGACAGTTCAGGGGGAGTTGAATTATTAAAGAAATATGGATATTGATCTAGTACCAATATCCAACTGTGACAGACAAAAACGCTCTAACAGTTTAAAGTTAGAAAACATATGTTTATTCGACGCCAGGCAGCGTGTGGGATAGCTCCCAAATACACACCGCGGCTTCCAAGTGATTACAGAGTCTTTTTATCCATACAATTATTGGATACCCAAAATACAAATACATATTCATAATTTCGGTACATCCCATTCCTCACTTTGCATGCTAATAATTTCAAAAGCTATTAAGATTTTGTTCCTTGAAACGGGTCAGTGGTCCCTTTCATGGGGAGGGGTCCCAAAATGAGGAAGTAAATGAAGTCTTCCTCGTTCTGACCTTTCTACCTTTTCAATGCAAATATGACAAATGAACTCTTGGTAGAACTGCCATTGTCTTCAGTTGGTTTCAGAACAGAGGAAGCCCACAATTGTCTTATGTTCCTAAAAGCTATTTGTCAGATTCTATATTCTTCATTATAAACCCAGCTAACTAAACATTGTGTTGACAAGTTAACAATTATTAGGTAACTACTAAAGGGAGAAGGGGACGTTTACAAGCTTTACCAAGAAATTCCAAAAGAAGAGTAGAGTAATGAGACCAAAGAGAACTAAGAGTTTTTAAGGACTAAACTAGTTAAATTATAAGACAGTTTCACAAGATCAAAAGAAAATCCACTAAATACAAAGCTTTTTAGAAAAGCACGAATTAATGTATCAATATAAAAGGGGAAGGATTGTTATATGTAATATGAGTAATTTGTGCCTATAAAGTAAAATATAGATGTAATGTTTAGTATTACTAAGAAATATTTGTATAAAACATGTGAGTCTGAGCCAAGAGATTACCTCACATATGTTGAGACCACCCCTGACAAAAAGGAGGAAAACTTAATTTACAAACAAATTCCGATAGCTTACCCAGAGATAAATTGTTTCTCAAAGTGATCCTAGTAACTCCCAAGCAATGATCCTCTCAATAACTACCCAAGATTGAGATTGCTAGAGTCACAAGAGAAATACATCTCAATGCCAAGTTCCAGTAACTCAGTCAGGGGTGTACATCACTCTCCAGACACCATTTTGTTCTCCCCAACACAGAGAAAAGAAATTCTATAAATATGTAAGACTCTAAATAGGAAAAAAAGCCTGATCACTTAAACTCTGCCTCAAGCAAAATAAACTGTATAAAAACCGCTTAAGAGAGACAGTCTTGTGTGAAACATAAAGGACCCTATGCTGTAGCAGTCAGACCTGTGTCTCATCCAGTGCTGATCCCGGGCTCAGCACTGTCCTTTTTATTGTAGCTAGCTCAGACTGAATTTGATCACTAAATAAAACCTGGTTTTATTACTTTTAATTTAGCTAGATCAATTTTTACTTATAACAGTTCTTTAACTGAAGTTCTGCCACTTGTCATCATTTTAAAAGTAAAAAGTCGTCTTATTAAATCACTAACAAAATTACTAACTTTTAACAAGGGGAGAAGGGTGTATTGCTTGCGCTGTTATTTGTGTCTAAAATTTTTGTGCACTAGATATTAATAAAAGTTTGTTTTTAAAGTATAAATACAAAAATCCTCCCCCAGCCAAGCTGATGGCCCTGATCAAGCCATGAACCTGGCTGGTAAAGAAAAATACATTAGGAAACCTAGATGCTCCATTGAGATAAATGAAAAAAGCCTCATGAAACGCGGAGAAAAATCAAAACCCCATAATTCCAATAAAGATTTGTAGGGAACGGTATGTTTATTCACAGCGCTGTGGACGCATGTCGGGACACATTGCCCTTCCATGGACATGCGCACCCCTGAGAACTCCTGATCCTTTTTTATTACCCTAATTTCCATATGCATAGAATTTCACAATAGGTTCATGCATATTCATTATGCTGATTTTGCGTTACACTTAGCGCTAGTTACACTTGTACTCAGTTTTTGACAGAAAGTACAGAAAGAACACCTGGGTCATTCTGCCCTGTCTGTTACAAGGACTGAGGAGTCTTTCTTATCTCTTCCTTAGCTGGGACAACTTTGCTAGTGCTGTAGTTATTAGACTAAACAACATATTTCACGTATGCTAGCAAGCTCAAAGTGGTACATTTCACCTAAATCCAAATGGATTTTTACTTTGTTAAATTTTCACTCTCACTCATCCGGAAGAATTTTTTTTTCAAGTCCTCATAGTGAAAAAGAGATCCACGCAGTGCTCAAAAACTATGTTTGTCCTTATTTTTCTTATTATACAAAGAAGAAGGGGGTAAAAGGGGTTGGGCTGAGGGTACACCCCCCTCTTTGAGTCTTAAGTAAATAATATAACGTTCTAATAACCCTATGATATTCAGCTGCCTAAAATACCCTTCAGTGGACAGTGGAAAGCATAGACAAACATCCTGAAGTCTACCTACTTCATGGACAGTTTATATAAGAACTTGATTTATTTACAAACTATTTCTCATGCTTACAAACTTTTTCTTGCTTACAAATTGTTTTTTCTGTTTACAGATTGTTTTCTGGGTGTTGGGTTTTTCTTCAAGGCATAAATGGGTTACAGGTTGGTTTTAATAGTTAGACTTTTCTATAAGGGTTAAATCAGTTAAAGTTTGAATGGTTTTTGTTTTTTAAAGATAAGTTCTAACATATAAGCATTGTGCCTGTGGCCTGAGTTCCCTCATAAAAGATCCTGAACATGAATACTGCAGTTTCCATGGACATTCGGCCCATGCTGTCTTCTGTTTTCCTGTTTGCAAAGGGTCCTTATAGATGGAAGACAGAGAACAAATTACAAATTTTATTAAGCCAGGAAGGGTGAGATGTTACCAAATATCATAGATGAGCTTGCTACCAAGCCCCAGGATTGACTGACCGGGGCTTCTCCCACTCAGATCTCTTATGAAGCTGCAGGCAATTCACTGCCCCGAGGAGAGAAAGGCCAAGGGCAGCCGAGGGCCGGTGGCCTGGCTCAGCATTCCCACTCTTGTGCCGGCTGCCCTGCGACTCCTGGCAAAGGTCAGCAGTGTGTGCAGCACTCTGGGCACCGGGGCAGGAGCCGGGCTGCTCGGCAGGCTGGAGCACAGGGCAGCGTCCTTCAGGCACGGCGCTTGTGCCAGGGGACCATGGGCCAGCGGGAGGCAGGGACAGCTTGTCAGCTCACGGCTGCAGGAGCCAGTGCCTCACACAGCTCTGGGAGGCAGCGCCTGCACTTCTGCACTGAGCCACAGCAAAGCTGTGACCTGCAGAGTGCTTTGCAGAAATATTCAGGGCCAGCAGGCCAGCCTGCTTTGTGCTCTCTGGCACACAGCAAGCGCTGTGCCACACCGCAGCTCGGAGCTGCTGGGAGAGAGGGAATCGGGGATGCGCCTGAGGGTTTTGCTTGAGTTGTGAACTGATTTGGAAGAGAGCAGAAATATTTCAGTAGGCAATCTGTGTTTTCTTCCTTAATTTCTCAAAGAAAGTCACAATGTGTTGCACACAGGTAGGGGGTATTGTCAAAGAAAGGCCTTATAAAATCAGGCCTTACTCTCCTAAAAATGAGCAGCTGGCCTGTTATGTCTTCTACGTACAGCTAGCTAAATTCCCATGTGAAAAATCATGACTGCAGTTAGCACAACAAGCTCTTGTGGTAAGAAAACTGCATCTGTAATAATCAGGAAATCTGTCCAATGGGAGTCCACAAAGGAAAATTGTAAACACCTGAGTAAAAGAGAGAATCTTAGCAAGTCCACACAAAAACACCTTCTAAGCAGCGAATTGTGTGGACAAGAAAAGAACCAGGCAATTGGAATTAAACATGAGGTCTGTGGAAACAGTATAAAAATTAGTTTTGTGAATAAAAAATTGGCTTTCTATGCATGAAAAAACTGAGTCCCAGCTGCTGTATTGACACAGCCATGTGGCTTCACTCAGCAAGAGCACTTGAAGGGTGTATTGATGAAATGCTTGTGTTGATTCCCAGAACAGCAAGGAGAAATGTTAAGTGTATTCAATAGGGCTTAAGCTTGTGAATCCCTTTAGCTTTAACAGGCAGTGCTGAACCCTGTATTGCCCCACTGCAGTGCCTAATGTGTGCAAGTGCTATTTTAGCCTTGAGAATAAAGAGAGTGGTCCTGCTAAGAAGGTAGCTGGAATGCATTCAAAGGGAAGATATGTTTTTAAGAGGCTCTTGACCAGCAAAGGAGAATTTGAGGAATGGAATAGTTCCCAAATGACTGTGTCAGGAACCGGAGTCATGTCCGAGGCCCTGCCATATTTGATCTGTGTTTGAGCAGGTTGACAAGACAATGAAGAAAAGTGTATTGTTTAATGGGTGGGAACAGGACCCTTGAAAGAGAAACAATGTATGGGTCAATCGGTGGGCAGTTAAGGTTTGAAAGGGGAGCAATGCATAATGGAGCCGTTGTTGGCATGGCCTTGGTATCTGGAGCCATCCTGGCCTCATCTCACATGCCAGCCATGTGTGAGCTGATGCTGTAACTGGGAAAATTCCACTCCTGAGCAGGAGGTATAAGGCCTGGCTCTGGGCTGGAGGGGTGAGAAGGATGACGTGCACACCGCTTTGATCCGGGGCATGTCCTGGAAGTGCACTGCCTACCTGCCCCTGTCGCCGAGCACCACACTCCATCTCCTTCTCCTGCTCAGCGGATTTTTGGGAATCCAGGGGTTGGTATTATTTGCTACTGCAACTAATGGAATACATTTGCTTGGCAAGCCCAGTTGTGTCTTAGATTCTTTTGTGCATGAGTCTCCTCCTGAACCTGTGGCAATGACCACCAGGGACCTACAGGATACTTCTACTCTGATGTCAATAAATTCTGAGAAATTATTTAAATATGTCAAATAATTTGAAGTAATGTTTAGCCTGTGAATTTCAGCAAAGTATTGAATATGTCTTAGTTCCATGGATACAAACTAATAAGTGAGATTGCTGGGTGTGCAGGTGTTAGGGGAGTGATTCCCTATGCACCGAGTACTGAAATAAACAAATGCCTCCTTTCCAATCCTGAGCTGGCAGCAGGGAACAGGCCCTGCTCTGTAACTTTCATTCTGGCAACTTCTGTGAACAGGTAAGAAAGGTCAAAATGAAACCTTTCCCAGCTATTTGCCTCTCCTTTATCTTTTTATGCGCCAGAAGTCTGTGTCACAGATGGCCTGGCTGTGTGCTGAGCAATGCAGCCCCCACAAAGCCTTTGGTTTCCCACAAGTTGCCATGCCTTGTTCCCAGGTGTGCCCAGCTCTGGCAGGAGAAAGAGCCTGCAGCGCCGTGCCCTGCCCAGCCGGGGCTCTCTGGCACAGAGCAGCAGCAGCGCCAGCACCTCTCAATCCGCTCTTTCCTTATCTTCTCCTGGGACACAGAAGCCTCTGGAAATCAGCACCACCAGTCGTGTTCCCAGCTCGGAGCAGCTCCTGCTGGTGGGCAGGTGCTGCCAGTTTGACTGCTTCCAAAGGGGAATAAAGGCAGAGATGTACATCCTCAGGAGCCCTGGGCGTATCCAGTAAACATGCAAATATGTGGGAGATTTGTTAGGAATTGTTTCAGCTGTTATGCCAACAGTGCCTTCTCTCCTGGTTCTGTGTGCTATAGATGAGTAATGTAACAGTTGGCTCTCACTGTTAAGAGGTAGATATTATGTGGATATAAAAATGTATAGTGATGTTATTGTAATATAGGCTCCAATAGTCCTATTTCCCCTCCCCCTTGCAATAGCCTTGGTAGTCAGGGCTTTGGGGGAGGGCCGGCTTGTGACCAGGAGGTGTGGAGTAACAACACCTGACCTCCAGTCAAGAGGTAAGAAAGGAATCTCCACCAGTGGATGGCAAAACTTTGGCAAAACTTTGGCGGGATGAAGGGTATAAAAGGCAGAGCAACCATTTGATAGATGAGCTGCTCTATGTAATGTTCATAGAGACTCCCAGTGCTGTGAGTTTTCCTTATTCAGTCCTTTGTTAAGATTTAATAAACCTTTAAATTTATAAAAGTGAGGGTTGTGTCTCAGATGTGCAATGCTTTGGGCCATATTCTTGGCCTGGTTTCCTTAGCTTGGGTCCCATCTGAGTGCTCAGTTGGGGTACAGGCTGTAGGTGCTTGGTGCACTCCTGGAGTTACTCTTGGATCCCTTGAACAACAGGGTTTGTTTGGCCCATGAGGGGAATTTGTGCTGCTTTGTGACAGAGGAGAACTTCCCCAGCTATTTTGCGTTTGCTGTAGGGAAGGTTGGTTATTGCTCTGCCTAAATTCACAGGCCAATATAGAGTGCTTGCATTGTGATGTCAGGGCATGGTTGCCATGTGGTCATGGTGGCATCAGAAGGTTGTCTTGGTGCACGGAAGGCCTCAGTGTCAGAGCAGCTCTAGGGCTCGCTCAGGGCAGGAGCATCCTCCTGCTTGAGGCGTTTGTCAGTGGGAGCTGCCCACAGACAAGAGCCTTGATTTTTCTGATGGTGGAGCAAATCTGCACGGCAGTGCTACAATGATTGAGAAGGTTGCTGCTGTAGTTATTGGAGTTTAAGGCGTTTGTTATTCCAGCTATTACCTCACTAACCTGACACGTAAGTTGAGGTTTTCCCTGGGTGTACCCGAACGTGGCTTTTGTATGTCTTCCTGCTCTTTCTTAGTGCCTGAGTTATTTTGAAACAGAAAGAGCACTAGCGTGCCACTGGTTTGGTAAAGCTCCTGTCAAGGAGTTCAGCTACAAGGGGATTTCTGTCGCCACAGGGCAGCATTTGCAAGGAAACCTGCAGGGGTTCTGTTCCCTCCGTGGGAGAGTCTGAGGCAGCAGAGTCTGTCATTTCCTCAGTTTGCTGGGACAAGCAAGACAGCTTTGAAAATTTAAACTGGAGACCTTCTTGGAAGGCCTTCTAATAACTCTGCAGTATTTCCCAGAATTCAGGAAAAGCTTCTTTCTTTCTACATTTTTTCACGAAAGGAGTTGACTGTCTAACTTGACCCTTGACTGAGTGTTAAAATAGTGATTCCCTTTGCAAGGAAGTGCGAACTCCAAAGCAGTGAGTGTCTGCTCCTGGACCCTGGAGCTGCTGCTGTGCTGTGTCACAATAGAGCTGCCATATCATAGTGGAATTTAGGGGCAGCTTTTCTGGGCAACTGTCTCCAGCAAGTTAATGAGAAGTTGTGCATGCAACTGATTTAAAAAAAAAAAAAGGTACCGAAAGGAGAGGATTTTAAAAAGATGTGCTATGCGTTTGGTAGAAGAGGAGCATTGAGCGTTAGCAAAGAATTTGCATTTTCTTGATCGTGTTTGTATCCATTTAATGGCTAAACAGGCCAAAGGGTAGGCACACCCAAGAATACTATCTGGATCTCTTGCTAGTTGTGTGAACGAAATGTGTCTCCTGGAGGGATGTTGTGAAACGGAAAATACTCTCTGTTTGCGGTGATTGTTCTGTGGGATTCACCAGCCCAGGCAATTTTCTCACAGCGTCTGGTTTGTTTTCCCTTGCCCACTACAGGTCACCTGATGCATGTAATCAGCGGTGCTGGTCCTAAGGTGAGTGAGAAAGGAACATTTCATGTTTGTGCTGTTTAGCAATTGTAGAGTAAGCTGTGTGCTTAGCCAGAACCAGTAGGCTGTAGAGGGCCAGGCATGCAGGCTGGAAGAAAATCCATTTTCATGCCTTCAGCAACAAATACAAAGGCATAGCTGGATATTTCCTAATTTCCAACTCAGAGCCTTGAAAACCTACAAACTCAGTTTTGCAGAGAGAACATTGCTTGATGACACCAGACAGGGATGAATACTTAAGAGAGAGCAACTTCCTGCAGAGTTGAATAAGCCCATTTTAATGAAGCCACAGCAACTTAGATTTCTATCCCTATAAGCCTTCATGATACTTCCTTAGAAGTAGAATTAGAAGGACGATTTAATGCTGTATTTGCAGTCAAATGGGCAACTTTGTGGCTGGGCAGCTGCATGGGCCAAAAGGACGCAGGGGTGCCGGCCAAGAGCAGCTGAAGGTGGGCCAGCGCCTGGCCAGGTGGCCAAGAAGGCCAAGGGCATCCTGGCCCGTGTCAGCAGCAGTGGGGCAGCAGGAGCAGGGCAGTGACCGTCCCCCTGGGCTGGGCAGCGCTGCGGCCATAGCTGGGAGTGCTGTGTCCACTTTCTGCCCGATCGGTCTGCGTCTCACAGAACAAGATGGGACCCGCACTGGCTGCAGACTTAGGATTTATTATGTCTGTATCATACAAGCAAAAAGCAAGAGACACAGAGAAACGAACATCCATGCAAATCTAGATCAAAGACAAGATGGCAGTTAATGCAAAGCCTTTTTCTACATATTCTTTGAACCAGTAGCATAAAAGAAAAGGTGCAGAGTCATTATACTCTAACCAATAAGAAAAGGACCTATGTGGGTTTAACATTAACAGAAGGACTTCTATGAACCTCAAACAATATACAATAATTCATTATATAAGATTGAAACTTTTTCTATTTTTGCAAAGCATATATCTAGGACTTTTGACATCTCAAACTATCACTAAGTTCTTGTTCTTTCTTGTTCCTTATGATAAATATAAATGTATTCACTTGGTTCTTATTTTCCTAGCTTCCCAGGAGAAGGTTTTGAAATTTCCCAGCCTTTTTCAGCTTTATGTCTACTTTCTGGGGCCTTTTTGCACTTTCTAAAGTTTTTTACCTTTTATATATCCCTACAATTCCCCCTCTCTTTTTAAGTAAACTATTTTTGACTCGCCACTTATTTATTACTTTGTGTTATATAGCTTTACTACTGCCTATATTTATTCATTTAGGAAAAAAGTTATAAACTTTTTGTATGAAGGTACTTTTGGTTTTGTTTGTTTTAAGCTCTAGAATTTTAAGTTAAAGCATTATTAATGTTGGGTAAAGTGAGGAATAGTATCTGTATTAGGTTCTGATAAATTTAAAAATTTTGACTTTTTTAAGGTCTCAATGTAAAGGTTAAATTTGTGAGTGACTTTAATTAGTTTTGGTGAGGTTTTGTGCATTGTTTGTAACTTTTCTTTTGTATTTTTCTTTTGGACAATAAAAACTTTTTTGATGAGTTTGTAATGTGTTGTGAATAATGAAGGGAATAAGGAATTAATATTAATATTATAATAACAAGATTTTACTTAACTTGTAAAGTTGTTTTGATTAAGGAGTTAAGCTCTACTTACTGAATCAATTGTTTAAATATGTTTCTTTATTTTTAATTGTAGATGTTAAGTTTTTAAGTGTTTGTATGTTTTTGTGAATGGATTTAGAATGATTAGACAAATTTACGTAACACATTCTTTTGAATTCTTTACAACTCTGTTTATGTGTTAGAAAAGGAAATTAATGGTTGTTTGATTTTGGAGTTTGTTGGACACTGCTGACGTCAGTTCGCATGTTACTGAGTGCACTGGATGTGGTATTTGTTTGTTTGTTTAGTTAATATTTAATCTTACCTATTTGTCTTAATGTTGTTTCTGAAGCAATTGTAGGTAAAAAGAAGCTTGTTGAAATATTTTGTGTTTTTTTAACAGACTGAAATTACTATTGTAATCTTTTGGGTATATATTAATAGATCTTTTTTCTTGTCTTTTTTGAAACTGTTTTAGTACTGGGTGTTATTACAGTGAGTGTGCTAATGTTACATGGTTTGTCTTTAGGGTATGATGGAATGTTTTGCTATCTTTTATTTCTACAAATGAACTAATAACATTTTGGTAATTTCTGTGGCTATTGGTTAACTTTAGATTTTTATCTACAGTGTATGAGTAATTGCACTGAAAATGTAAATTTTTATATTCGTAGTAAGAGTGAATAACATTGTATTTTGGAGATATATTTTTTTTGGTAATTGTTTCTTGAAAATGTGACACAGAAATTTATTGTTCAGGAACTAAGGATCTTTAATTCTTGGGGTTCTGAACTTGTTTTGAGGAGTTGTTTGGTCTAGAGACTTCAATCCTATGTGGAATGGTTCCTATTAGCAATTTCACTTGGTTTGTTATTAAGTCACTTTTTTGTTAAAGGATCATGTTATATAGGTATTGGCTAATTTTTTAGTGGTACCCTAACTAAACAGGTTGAAAAAGGCTTTTTTGGATTTGAGTGAGACATACATATAGTATCTGATCTTGTAGCTTTGGTTAATGTGACTTAGACATTTGGTTTTGGTTGTTGTATAGGAAAATTTACATTATAAAAAGTAAGCAAAGTTAGAAAACATAAAGTGAACTGATTTTCTTTCATATCTTTTTTGTTGAGTTACTCTTTGTTAAAAGAATTTTCTATATATTTTAACTTTTAAACTGCATTTTTTGGAGAGTTTAGAATGTTAATTTTTTAGAATCTAATGATAATAATAAATCTTTCTTTTTTAAGTTTTTGTTAAAAGAGCTCAACGAAACAAGCTCTTTACACATTTATCATTATCATTAAATTGAAGTTTGCAGATTCTACAGGTGACATAGGAACATTAGGCTTGACTTGTAGTCTCTGTTTAGCTTACGTTTGTGTGTTTGCTTTTTGACTTTTGGGTTTGTTAGTGTGTTTTGGTGTGTTGTATGGTTTGGCATTCTTTATTGGAATTCACTTTGCTTTTCCAGTACTTGTAGAAATACAAGTATACTCTTTGCTTTAAGGTATTAATTGGAAAGGACTTTTAATTTGTCTTGTTTCAAGGCTTTTAATTAAAACAGGAGGATTTTCTTTTTAGTTTTGCTTGTGTGTTATTTTTAAAATGCTTAAAAATTGGTAGATCTAGTTCTGCAAAAGAACCGTTTAAAAAATTATTAACACATAAAGCTTTACTTAATTTTATCTGTGGTATTACTTCTGCTCCCCTCTTCTGTTGATCTCAATGTGTTTTAATGTGTGATGTGCCTTTTTAACAGTTGTTTGATTTGCGGGGGAGTGGGGAATACTAAAGGTGTGATGAACATTTTAATTTATTAGGAATGTTGCTACTTTTTGAGATAGATATGTGGGGCTATTGTTTTTTTTCATTTCCTGGGGTACACGTAATGAAGTAAATGTTTGTAAAAAATGTTGATAGGTACGATTACTTGTTCTCTTGTGTGGATAGAGGTAAAATCTGTACTTGATAGTGAATCTACTGAAACCTGAATGTTTTTAAATCTCTCAAAAGAAGGTTGTTTAGTGATGTTTGTTATAATTGTAGATTTTTTAAACTTTGTGGATTAACAGTTGTTGTAGAAACAGGGGTTTGCACACGCTGACAATCAGGGTAACTGTTACTGATAGCATTAGCTTGGGATTTGGAGATACCAAACAAGTGTACAAGTGCTTGTGTATTTTGATGAAAAAAGGTATGACTCAATTTTGTGTGCTCAAAAATGTTTGGTAATGTGTTTGAGATAACTATGGTCTGTTTATTTGTTCTTGTATTTTTTTTTGCTAAACATCTTGGTAAAGATGAATGAGCTTTAATATGAGAAATAAAATATAGGTTAGTTCTGTGTTGTAAAATTTTATGAAGACATGAAAGCTAGCAATATAAATTATTATTACTAATATTTTTTAAAACTATTTTTTTACTTACATTAGTAACATAGGTAGAATCTGTAATTAAATTGAAAGGCTTTGAAAATAGCTGAAAAGCTTTAACAACAGCAGCTAGTTGAACTACTTGAGGAGAACTTTCTACTATTGGAATATTCGATTTCTAATTTTTTGTTGTTTGATTTAACTATACAGTTACTGATTTATGTGTTTTTCTTGACTTATTAGTGAAGAGCGTTGTATTACTTCAAGGCCCTTCACTTAGCAAGGGCTTTTTTTGAAACTCAATTTTGTTTGTAATAATTTGTGACTTGGATAATGAATGGAACAAACACCTGAAAAACTTAACAATGCATTTTCTAAATCATCTGAATTTTGTAATGTCTAATCTAAATAATCTGTATTTAAAGGTAAATATAGAACTGTAAAGTCTTTGCCTGTTAAGGTTAATATTCTTGCTTTGACCTTAATTACAATTTGTGCTATTATTTATCTCTAGGGTTGTAGAAACTGTTTTTGGAGACTTGTAGGGAAGAAAAACTTATTCTGCTATTAATAATGGATCTTTCTCAGATGGATCGCATTGGAAAATGAGGCTATAAAGTTGTAGCTTCTGTCTCAAAGCAGTCAGGAAGAAAGGTTTCTTTGGAGCATAATGATGGGCTTGTCTTCTTTGGAAAGTTTTTGTGACTTGTTATGCTGAGTTGAGCTTCAGGTGTTAAAATCTTGGGAGATTTAATGTCAAAGTTTTCTCTCAGTAGATCAAAAAGCGGAGCAAGTTCATCGTTGGTAATTTTCAAAATAGGTTTCATCTTGTTAATTTCTGTTAAAAGTTGCTGTAAATCTTGCAAAGTGTTGATGTTGACTTGAAGTTGTGTCTTTTGGGGTGAAATTGTTTGTTTTGTTATCTTCTATCTTAGATATTTTTAGGGTGGGATTTCTTGTATCTTAGATGTAGAAATTCTAGTTCAGTCTTTTGGATCTCAGTAACAGCGCTGTCACAAGTTTGTTTTATCTTTGTCTGTGTTGGTGCTGCAATGAGTAGATCATCTATGTAGTGTAGAATCGTGGATTGTGGATGCTTCTGTCAAGTTGTACACAGTACCTGTGTGACAAAATATTGTTAAATTGTTAGAGAATTCTTCATCCCTTGTGGTAAAGATTTCTAGTGATATCTTTGCATTGGCTTTCTTTGCTTGATGACTGGAACTGAGAAGGCAAATCTTGGGGCATCTTCAGGATGAAGTGGTATGTTGAAGAAACAGTCTTTTATATCGATGATGACGAGAGGCCAGTTTCTAGGAATTATTGATAGAGAGGGACGTACAGCAGCTGTCTTCCTTTCAAGACTTGTAATAGTAATCATGGATTCACTTTCTAAACAAACAGTAGTTCTTCTGATCCTTGTGAGTGTTCTCATAGGTGATATTAAGTGTTAGTTATGGGCTAAAACAGGAGAGAAATTACTGAGACATCTGCACCGTATCTGGTATGCCTGTAACATAAATTGTTCTACCACGATGAGTTAGGCCACAAGTCAGTTCTGGTTGGTTTAGAACATACTTCTAAGTATGCTCTACTTAGAAGACATGTAGCATTAGAGTAGAAAACACATCTGGATCACCTTGGTACACCGTTTGATTGGTTAACAGAGCATTTTGTTGAGATACATTTTGTTTGAATATGTCTATAGGTAAAGCAATCATTGTCGTTTACTGAAATGATAACTGGAAAAATTAATAGTCTAAGACTTGTATTGTTGTCTTTAGCTATAATAATTAAAAATTCTTGTCTTTGTTGTGATTTGTTAATCAGACCTGTAGGTATACATTCATAACAGAAATTTTTCAAAAACCATATTAATTTTGAGTTTGCTAACTCCAGTTTTGTCCTTGGAGGTAATAGGAAGGAACGTCTTGTGGTACTGGTGGTAAAGGTAGATATTGTGTTTGGCTTTGAGGTCTCCTAGTGAAGGCTAAGGGGGAAAATTCCCTGGATTCTGGGTTGCTATTACTTGTTTCACCACGCGGTGGGTCGCGCTTTGCTTGGAGTTTAACGGTAGCGGATTACTATCTATATCAAATTTAGAATGACAATTTTTTGCACAATGTTTCCCTTTTTGATATTGAGGACAAACAGAAGGTACTTCAGATTTTATTATTGGATCAGGGTAATTCTTTATCACATGACTAGGCTTCTCACATCTGAAGCAGGACTTTTTAGTAAAGGTTCATTGAACAGCAGCAAGAGTTTTTTCAAAAAGTTTTGTTTGTTCTTCAATTGGTTTTTAAAATTTGTTTCTTAGTGAATCATGAGATTTAGTAATTTGCTCTCTAGGGACATTAGCTTGTACTTAGCAAGATACTGTGGAGTGCTAATTTTACTGTAAGCTGAAAGCATTTGAGTAACAGTTGGAGGCTGTTTGGGTAATGTAGAAATAATTTTTTTGCAATCATCATTCGCATTTACAAATGCTAGGTTTTGGAGAATATAAGAATGAGCTGCTTTATCAGGGCATTGTCTTTCAACAGCTTGTATTAACTTATCTAAAAATGTATGATTAATTTGTTCTTTGTGTCATGGTCAAATATGCTTTAAGAGGAGTACTTGTTGATTTGACCGAAATTAAAGTTTTTCTTGCAGCTTGTTTAATATCTCTCAACACTGACCTAAGAACAAAGTTTGTGTTTCTGGTTTATCATATGGCCATTTGCTAGACAACTTACCTTCTGAAAATTTTTCATATGTACTACTAACATATTTTTCCCATAAAACCTTAATAGGTATCTTCTGCTGGAGTTCTCATAACATAAATTGTGAATTAGTTAAAATCAGACTTGCCACAACGCGACAATCAGTTGGCATGAGTTCATAAGAGTAAAAAAACACATAATTAAAATAAAGAGAGTTAATTCTGCTTTTCTTCAAACTTTGATTTCACTCTTTGATGTTATAATGTGAGAGTGATTAATACATAGGCCTACTATTATCCCTCCCATAAGAGACTGGCATGGCTAAAATTTCTTCATTTAAAAACTTAAAATCTCTTTTTTTTTCCAAAAGATATTCCCTTTCTTTTTCTAATCAGACGTTGCTACATCATGTTCTGAACTAGGCAGATTATTGTTGCAGCAACTGATCTCTGAGAGAAATCTATCTTGGTTTCTAGACACAGTTCTGGGCTTTCTGCTCAAAGAAGTCTCAGCTTGGTTCCTTAGTAGTTTATTACTATTGCAACTCTTGGTCTCAGCTTTATAAATTTTTAAATTTTCCTTAATGATTTAGATCCTGATTTTATGATCCTGATTGTGCTTATTATTTTAAAATTTCCCAACATTTCTCAAAAGTATGTCTACATTCTAAAGACTTCTTACACTTTAGAAAGGTTTTTACCCTTTTATATTCATAAACACTTGTGGGCCCCTCTGAAGCAGGAAGTCCTTGAGGGGCTGGAGCATGTGCAGAGAAGGACACGGGAGCTGGGGAAGGGTGTGGAGCGCAGGGCCAAGGAGGGGGGTGCTGAGGGAGTTTCAGCCTGGACAATGGGAGTCTGTTGAGAGACCTTCAGGCACACTTCCATAGATCCATACATGACACTGCTCACCACAAGTGCCAATTCCCTGCCAAACATACCCTCACTGCATCCCAGTGCTTTAGACGCTGGTGTCGGAGAGACTCCCTGCTTATTGTTTGTTGTGTTTTTCTTTTGCTGGTTTAGTAGAGGAAAAGCCCTGTTGATTTTCTCATTATCCAACAAGCACAGATACTTCTTCACAACGTTTCCTGCTCTTTTCCAGCACTGGATGAGATTCTGATCCAGTTGTAGGCTTCCATGTCTGCAGCAGCAAAAGCAAAGGCATAGATGACTCTTTCTTACTTTTCCATTTCTAAGCTCTCAAAAGCTAAAAGCTCTGTCTTGCAGATACAACATTGCCTGCTGATGGCAACCAGGGAAGAATATCAGCTTCATATCCATATACAGTTCTGTTGAATTGGCCCGTTTTAATTTGATCTGTGTTGCTTAGAATCCTTTTACACTGAATTTTTATGCTTTCTCCTTGGATGATATGGTGGTAGATGTGAGAAGGAAGGAGGTAACGGCTTGTCCCTCATGTTTCTCTCTTGCCCCAGAGCACAAAACCAGCATCAGTGTCTGCCCCAGCCACCTCTGCTCCTAGAGAAGAATACAAAGAGGACCAAATTGAGCAGTATGACCGTGAGACTCCATCAGGGGTCTCAGAAGAGCCTAAATCTTCAGAGCCAGTAAGTGCCACTTGTGGGTGGTGCTGTCGTTAGTGCAAGGCAGAGCTGCAAGTTTCGCTTTTGCGTTTCAGAGCTTTCAAGATTTATAACGTCAGTTACAAAGAGATCATTGCTATCTGATAGAAGGGAGGCTGGAATATTTATTTCAGAGCAATTTGCAGTACAGGTGGATTAACAAATTTTAATACCATGAGAGCGCACTGGAATCCCATTGCAATTAAAGTTTCTCAATTTTTCTTGGAAGAAATGGTGGTAGATGTGAGAATATAGGAAGTTATAGATGATAGGTAACAGCCTGTCCCTCATGCTTCTCTCTTGCCACAGATGACAGAGGAAACAACAGTGTCTGCCCTGGCTCTCTCTCCTCCTGGTGAAGCCGAAGAGGAAAAAATTGAGGAGTATGACCGCGAGGCTCCATCACAGGTCACACCTGAGCCTGAATCTTCTGAGCCGGTAAGTGCCTGTTGTGGGTGATGCTGTATTTAGTGCAAGACAGAGCTGAAGTTTCTGACCAGCCAGCTCTTGCTGTTGCTGGCCGAAGATGCTGAGTGCTGGAGTCCTGCCAGGACCCAGCGATTTCCTGCAGGCGGTGACCTCCAGCTAGAAATTGGCCTTGGACCTGTCATGTTTAGGCACCAAAGCCTGTTGCCTCAGGGTGAGCGTCTGGCTGCTCAACTCAGTGAAGCTCTGTCTCTTGGGCTTCTGCAGGCCCATGGCCAAGGGCGCACGAGGTAGTGCTGGAGGTCTCAGGGCTTGGTTTGTTTGCTTTCCCTTTGTGGAAACATGTGTTTGCCTGGTGAAACGGGTCTGCGGTTGCTTGAGTATTTATTCAGTTCTACAAAGTGTGCGGCTCAGCTGTCTTGTGACTTTTGATAAGCTGCAAGTAGACGAGTGTGTTGTCCATGAATCTGTGGGGGACAAGACCTGGTCAAAGAAACTAAGTTTATAATTGTAAAGCCCTCTTGTGAGGCAAAAAGCAAGGTTCTGTGGATGCATTTTTTGGTGTAGTCTGCAGCTTTGAAAAGTGCATTGCAGCCTGGAGGCGGGGCCGGGGGGAGGTGAAGCTGCAAGTCCATGACTGCAGTCTTGTGTTGCTCAGAAGAGGAAGGGCATTTTGAAATGGTGGATGCTGTATTTTTAATCCAATGGGCAACTTTGTGGCCGGGACGCTGTGTGGGCCAAAAGGACCCAGGGGTGCCGGTGAAAAGCAGCTGAAGGTGGGCCCGGACCTGGCCAGGTGGCCAAGAAGGCCAAGGGCATCCTGGCCTGTGTCAGCAGCAGTGGGGTAGCAGGAGCAGGGCAGTGACCGTCCCCCTGGGCTGGGCAGCACTGCAACCATAGCTGGAATTTCTGTGCTGCGTGTCACCCTCAAATCCACGGGTGATGAGTCCCCAGTGTACCCCATCCAGCTGGGCAGTGGGGCGAGTCGGGCAGAGGGAGGGAACTTCTCCTTGGATCCTGGGGGGCTTTGAGAAGCTCCCTCGTGAGTTCAAAGACAAGCTGGTCCGACAAGCAAGAGAAAGAGGCGCTCCTCCTCAGGATTAGTTCCAAAATTTAATGAGGGCCTGGAGAGATCCCAGGCCACATCCAAACCCGAAGGACATCCAGAGCAAGAGAGGGTGTCCCTGCCCAGAGGAGCCAGATATAGGGGGACGGGGAAATCCGAGCAGCCAGCAGGGGAAGGACTTGGGAGTGGCTCTCTGGGGGCAAGGCCTCAGAGTGACCACTGAGGAGGGGGTGGGGGAGGAGCCCCGAGCCAGGGTCCAGTTACCTGGGGACCCTGGGAGAAGGCTCTGGACAAAGGGGAAGGGTCACGATGGACACATCACCTGGGAGGAGACAGGGGGATGAGTCAGGGATTTTGGGGTTTGATGGACATACAGGTGCTGATGGGAAAGCTGGGATGAAGCAAACGGATACAAAGAGGGGATATGGAGGGACAAACCATTTTGAGGGGATATACAGGGCGAGCACAACTCCACAGTGATGTGTCTACATGTGGGCCCCTCTGAAGCAGGAAGTCCTTGAGGCGCTGGGCGTGTGCAGAGAAGGATATGGGAGCTGGGGAAGGGTGTGGAGCGCAAGGCCAAGGAGGAGGTGCTCAGGGTGTTTCAGCCTGGACAATGGGAGGCTCGTGAGGGACCTTCAGGCACACTTCCATAGATCCATACATGACAGTTATCATCACCATGGCTGTTCCCCTGCCAAACATGCCCTCATTGCCTCCAAGTGTTTTAGCCACCTGAGGAGGGGACACTTTTGACTTGCTTTGACTTGGTTTGGTAGGAGGTTAAGCCCTGCCCATTTTCTCTCTTGCCAGCAAGCACAGATGCTTCTGCACAACCTTTCCTGCCCTTTCCTTGCACTGGTTGGGATTCTGATCCAGTTTGAGTTTTCCATGTCTGTCGCAGACACAGCAAAAGCCTTGCTGGCTATTTCCTGCTTTTGCATTTCAGGGTTTTAAAGAGCCAAAAGCTCCTTTGTGCCAAGGCACAGTTGCTTGCTGATGGCAGCCAGGAAGGACTATCAAATACATAGAGTGCATCAAATAGAGTTCTGCTGAGTTAGCCCATTTTAATCTGGTCAGAGTGATTTAGAATCGCATTGCTAACAAAGTGGGTAATTTTTCCTTTTAAGAGGAGGTTACGGATCTGAGGAGAAACGAGATTATAAATTATAGGTAATGGCCTGTCCCTCATGCTTCTCTCTTGCCATAGATGACAGAGACACCACCAGTGTCTGCCCTGGCTCCCTCTCCTCCTGGTGAAGAAGCCGAAGAGGAGCGAATTGAGGAGTATGACCTCGAGGCTCCATCACGGGTCACACCAGAGCCTGAATCTCCTGAGCCAGTAAGTGCCAGTTGTGGGTGTGGCTGTTTTTAGTGCAAGGCAGAGCAGCAAGTTTCTCTTTTGCATTTCTTAGCTTTCAAGAATTACAAGGTCAGTTACACAAATCGATCATTGTCACCTGATAGTAGACAGGTTGGGATATTTAAATCAGAGCAAGTTGCATTACAGTTGTAGTAGCCAATGTTAATACATGAGAGCACTTTAGAATCCCATTGTAATCAAAGTTTCTCAATTTTCCTTGCAAGATATGGTGGTAGATGTGAGAAGAAATGCAATTTTAAATGATAGGTAATGGCCTGTTCCTCATGCTTCTCTCTTGCCACAGATGATAGAGACAACAGCAGTGTCTGCCCTGGCTCCCTCTGCTCCTGGTGAAGAAGCCAAAGAGGAGCAAATGGAGCAGTTTGACCACAAGGCTCCATCAGTGGTCGCACCAGAGCCTGAATCTTCGGAGCCAGTAAGTGCCAGTTGTGGGTGGGGCTGTGTTTAGTGCAAGGCAGAGCTGAAGTTTCTGACCAGCCAGCTCTTGCTGTTGCTGGCCGAGGATGCTGAGTGCTGGAGTCCTGCCAGGACCCAGCGATTTCCTGCAGGCAGTGACCTCCAGCTAGAAATTGGCCTTGGACCTGTCATGTTTAGGCACCAAAGCCTGTTTCCTCAGGGTGAGGGTCTGGCTGCTCAACTCAGTGAAGCTCTGTCTCTTGGGCTTCTGCAGGCCCATGGCCAAGGGCGCACGAGGTAGTGCTGGAGGTCTCAGGGCTTGGTTTGTTTGCTTTCCCTTTGGGGAAACATGTGTTTGCCTGGTGAAACGGGTCTGCAGTTGCTTGAGTATTTATTCAGTTCTACAAAGTGTGCGGCTCAGCTGTCTTGTGACTTTTGATAAGCTGCAAGTAGACGAGTGTGTTGTCCATGAATCTGTGGGGGACAAGACCTGGTCAAAGAAACTCAGTTTATAATTGTGAAGCCCTCTTGTGAGGCAAAAAGCAAGGTTCTGTGGATGCATTTTTTGGTGTAGTCTGCAGCTTTGAAAAGATCATTGCAGCCTGGAGGCGGGGGAGGGGGAGGTGAAGCTGCAAGTCCATGACTGCAGTCTTGTGTTGCTCAGAAGAGGAAGGGCATTTGAAATGGTGGATGCTGTATTTTTAATCCAATGGGCAACTTTGTGGCTGGGACGCTGTGTGGGCCAAAAGGACCCAGGGGTGCCGGTGAAAAGCAGCTGAAGGTGGGCCCGGACCTGGCCAGGTGGCCAAGAAGGCCAAGGGCATCCTGGCCTGTGTCAGCAGCAGTGGGGCAGCAGGAGCAGGGCAGTGACCGTCCCCCTGGGCTGGGCAGCACTGCAACCATAGCTGGAATTTCTGTGCTGCGTGTCACCCTCAAATCCTCGGGTGATGAGTCCCCAGTGTACCCCATCCAGCTGGGCAGTGGGGCGAGTCGGGCAGAGGGAGGGAACTTCTCCTTGGATCCTGGGGGGCTTTGAGAAGCTCCCTCGTGAGTTCAAAGACAAGCTGGTCCGACAAGCAAGAGAAAGAGGCGCTCCTCCTCAGGATTAGTTCCGAAATTTAATGAGGGCCTGGAGAGATCCCAGGCCACATCCAAACCCGAAGGACATCCAGAGCAAGAGAGGGTGTCCCTGCCCAGAGGAGCCAGATATAGGGGGACAGGGAAACCCGAGCAGCCAGCAGGGGAAGGACTTGGGAGTGGCTCTCTGGGGGCAAGGCCTCAGAGTGACCACTGAGGAGGGGGTGGGGGAGGAGCCCCGAGCCAGGGTCCAGTTACCTGGTGACCCTGGGAGAAGGCTCTGGACAAAGGGGAAGGGTCACGATGGACACATCACCTGGGAGGAGACGGGGATGAGTCAGGGATTTTGGGGTTTGATGGACATACAGGTGCTGATGGGAAAGCTGGGATGAAGCAAACGGATACAAAGAGGGGATATGGAGGGACAAACCATTTTGAGGGGATATACAGGGCGAGCACAACTCCACAGTGATGTGTCTACATGTGGGCCCCTCTGAAGCAGGAAGTCCTTGAGGTGCTGGGCGTGTGCAGAGAAGGATATGGGAGCTGGGGAAGGGTGTGGAGCGCAAGGCCAAGGAGGAGGTGCTCAGGGTGTTTCAGCCTGGACAATGGGAGGCTCGTGAGGGACCTTCAGGCACACTTCCATAGATCCATACATGACAGTTATCATCACCATGGCTGTTCCCCTGCCAAACATGCCCTCATTGCCTCCAAGTGTTTTAGCCACCTGAGGAGGGGACACTTTTGACTTGGTTTGACTTGGTTTGGTAGGAGGTAAAGCCCTGCCCATTTTCTCTCTTGCCAGCAAGCACAGATGCTTCTGCACAACCTTTCCTGCCCTTTCCTTGCACTGGTTGGGATTCTGATCCAGTTTGAGTTTTCCATGTCTGCCGCAGCAACAGCAAAAGCCTTGCTGGCTATTTCCTGCTTTTGCATTTCAGGGCTTTAAAGTGCCAAAAGCTCCTTTGTGCCAAGGCACAGTTGCTTGCTGATGGCAGCCAGGAAGGACTATCAAATACATAGAGTGCATCAAATAGAGTTCTGCTGAGTTAGCCCATTTTAATCTGGTCAGAGTGATTTAGAATCGCATTGCTAACAAAGTGGATAATTTTTCCTTTTAAGAGGAGGTTACGGATCTGAGGAGAAACGAGATTATAAATGATAGGTAATGGCCTGTCCCTCATGCTTCTCTCTTGCCACAGATGACAGAGACACCAGCAGTGTCTGCCCTGGCTCCCTCTCCTCCTGGTGAAGAAGCTGAAGAGGAGCAAATTGAGGAGTATGACCTCGAGGCTGCATCAATGGTCATGCCTGAGCCTGAATCTCCTGAGCCAGTAAGTGCCAGTTGTGGGTGGTGATGTGTTTAGTGAAGCAGAGCACTGAAAGTTTTGCTTTTGCATTTCTGAGCTATCAAGATTTAAAAGGTCAGTTACACAAATCGATCAATGTAACCTGATAGTAGGCAGCGTGGAATACTTAATTCAGAGCAATTTGAATTAGAGTTGTTTTAGCCAATGTTAATACTATGAGAGCACCTTAGAATCCCATTGTTATCAAAGTTTCTCAATTTTTCTTGCAAGATATGGTGGTAGATGTGAGAAGAAATGCGGTTTTAAATGATAGGTAATGGCCTGTCCCTCATGCTTCTCTCTTGCCACAGATGATAGAGACAACAGCAGTGTCTGCCCTGGCTCCCTCTGCTCCTGGTGAAGAAGCCAAAGAGGAGCAAATTGAGCAGTTTGACCACAAGGCTCCATCAGTGGTCGCACCAGAGTCTGAATCTTCGGAGCCAGTAAGTGCCCGTTGTGGGTGATGCTGTCTTTAGTGCAAAGCACAGCAGCAAGTTTCTCTTTTGCATTTCTTAGCTTTCAAGACTTACAATGTCAGTTACACAGATCGATCATTGTCACCTGATAGTAGACAGGTTGGGATATTTAAATCAGAGCAAGTTGCATTACAGTTGTAGTAGCCAATGTTAATACATGAGAGCACTTTAGAATCCCATTGTAATCAAAGTCTCTCAATTTTCCTTGCAAGATATGGTGGTAGATGTGAGAAGAAATGCGGTTTTAAATGATAGGTAATGGCCTGTCCCTCATGCTTCTCTCTTGCCACAGATGATAGAGACAACAGCAGTGTCTACCCTGGCTCCCTCTGCTCCTGGTGAAGAAGCCGTGGAGGAGCAAATTGAGGAGTATGACCACAAGGCTCTATCAGTGGTCACACCAGAGCCTGAATCTCCTGAGCCAGTAAGTGCCCGTTGTGGGTGGTGCTGTCTTTAGTGCAACACAGCACTGAAAGTTTTGCTTTGCATTTCCGGGCTATCAAGATTTAAAAGGTCAGTTACACAAATCAATCATTGTCACCTGATAGTAGAAAGGTTGGGATATTTAAATCAGAGCAAGATGCATTACAGTTGTAGTAGCCAATGTTAATACATGAGAGCACCTTAGAATCCCATTGTAATCAAAGTTTCTCAATTTTCCTTGCAAGATATGGTGGTAGATGTGAGAAGAAATGCGGTTTTAAATGATAGGTAATGGCCTGTCCCTCATGCTTCTCTCTTGCCACAGATGATAGAGACAACAGCAGTGTCTGCCCTGGCTCCCTCTGCTCCTGGTGAAGAAGCCAAAGAGGAGCAAATTGAGCAGTTTGACCACAAGGCTTCATCAGTGGTCACACCAGAGCCTGAATCTTCGGAGCCAGTAAGTGCCCGTTGTGGGTGGGGCTGTATTTAGTGCAAGGCAGAGCTGAAGTTTCTGACCAGCCAGCTCTTGCTGTTGCTGGCCGAGGATGCTGAGTGCTGGAGTCCTGCCAGGACCCAGCGATTTCCTGCAGGCAGTGACCTCCAGCTAGAAATTGGCCTTGGACCTGTCATGTTTAGGCACCAAAGCCTGTTGCCTCAGGGTGAGCGTCTGGCTGCTCAACTCAGTGAAGCTCTGTCTCTTGGGCTTCTGCAGGGCCATGGCCAAGGGCGCACGAGGTAGCGCTGGAGGTCTCAGGGCTTGGTTTGTTTGCTTTCCCTTTGTGGAAACATGTGTTTGCCTGGTGAAACGGGTCTGCAGTTGCTTGAGTATTTATTCAGTTCTACAAAGTGTGCGGCTCAGCTGTCTTGTGACTATTGATAAGCTGCAAGTAGACGAGTGTGTTGTCCATGAATCTGTGGGGGACAAGACCTGGTCAAAGAAACTAAGTTTATAATTGTGAAGCCCTCTTGTGAGGCAAAAAGCAAGGTTCTGTGGATGCATTTTTTGGTGTAGTCTGCAGCTTTGAAAAGTGCATTGCAGCCTGGAGGCGGGGGAGGGGGAGGTGAAGCTGCAAGTCCATGACTGCAGTCTTGTGTTGCTCAGAAGAGGAAGGACATTTTGAAATGGTGGATTCTGTATTTTGAGTCCAATGGGCAACTTTGTGGCTGGGCAGTCAAGAGAACCTGAACGTGGGCCCGTGCCTGGCCAGGTGGCCAAGAAGGCCAAGGGCATCCTGGCCTTTGTCATCAGCAGTGGGGCAGCAGGAGCAGGGCAGTGACCGTCCCCCTGGGCTGGGCAGCACTGTGGCCATAGCTGGGCGTGCTGTGTCCATGTGTGGGCCCCTCTGAAGCAGAAAGTCCTTGAGGGGCTGGAGGGTGTGCAGAGAAGGACATGGGAGCTGGGGAAGGGTGTGGAGCGCAAGGCCAAGGAGGATGTGCTGAGGGAGCTTTAGCCTGGACAACGGGAGCCTCGTGAAAGACCTTCAGGCACACTTCCATGGATGCATACATGACAGTGCTTGCCACACGGGCTGTTTCATCGGCAAATATCTCCTCACGTTATCCTAGTGCTTTTTCCACTGGCATCTGTCGCTCTTCTGTCTTGTTTTTGTTCCTTTATTAGGAGGAGTATTCCTGTTCAATTTCTTGGTTTTTAGCAATGCAAGTGGATTTTCTTCCATCTTTCCTACTCTTTTCCTGCACTTGTAAAGATTCTGGTTGCATTTTCTTTTGTAAGGGGGCCTTTCTGGAGGATGCAGTATTTTTGCATGAGAACACATTGTTTGGGGCAGGGAGCTGTTGTGGTGCCAGGCCAGTCAACAGGGCCTTGCTCTTCGCTTTCATATTAACAGTCCCTGTGTCTTTTTGCAACCCAGGAAATCAGGAGGTGTGGTGTTTGGGAATTGAGCAGGAAATCAATGCTCTTGCATTCCAGCTGGTTCTCAAAGATAAGAGGAGCTGGGAGGGCCTGGCCTTTATTCCTGATTGCAGCCCCTTTAGCAGTGTCAGTGTGGTCGAGTCCAAGAGAAGCACTTGGCCAAGCACAGATGCTGCAAGAGTGCAGTTCCCAGTGCAATGCTCTGGATCTTCTTGTATTCCATAAGGACCTAAATGCTCCAGATTCCCTGAGAGTGTGGTTTATTGAAGGAACAGGAGAGCAATCTCGGGATTGCTGCTGACTGGGGCAATGGCTACCAAGTGTTGATGTATGTAGGAACAAAACTGATAGTAAAGAGAGATTATAAAAGTGAGATCTGTCTGTCTGTCTCTCTATCTATCTATCTATCTATCTATCTATCTATCTATCTATGTAACATTTGCATAATTGAATCTTCTTGGCTCTGGTCCAAAGCAGTTGGAGGTGCAAAGTTCACGTAAAGCATCCCTTTCAGGAGAGGATTAAAGACATGTTCTGATGACCGATTCTGAGCAGGCAGAGCTGTTTCCTCCTCCAGATGTGGTGGTTTTTTCCCCTCAGACATGGTTTCCTCCTCCAGCCTCTTCTTCCTGAAGCCCCCCGTTAATGCTTTAATGTTCAGCCTGTCCCAGAGAGGTGGAAGAATTCCATGTTTTAGTTGGTGAAGAGAACATGAACTCCAGAAGTGTCTCTCACAAGGGCTGAGCTCACAGAGGAAGCCACCTGCAGAGCCAGGATGGAGCTGTGGGACAGGGTGGGGTGTCACTCACTACTGAAAGACAAACAGAGCAAGGCAGAAGCAGAGGGAGGCCCTCAGCAGACCCTTGAGAAATGCCACACCTTCCCTATCAGCTGCCTCAGAGGCTGCTTGAGCTTCAGCCCCAGATGGCCCCTGATTGCAGTGCCAGGGTCACTTTGGCTTCTGTGCCTCCTCATGGGCAGAGAAAGACCCAGGAGAGCTGCAGCACAGTGCTTTGGGAACGTGTGAGCCCATCAGTCCTTGAGTCTTGGCCCTCAAATGTTGTCTGGAAAGTTGAAACCCATCTTCTCTTGCTTTCTGTGCAGGTCCTTCCAGAGAAAGAGCAGGAGCAGCCTGCTTTGTCAGAGATGCCATGGCAGACTCGGGAAGAGCTGTTCCCAGCCCGAGAGCAGGAAGAGCAGCTCAGGCAGCAGGTGGAAGAGCCACAGGAGAATGGCCAGGTAAGCCTGACTTGCCAGGTTTCAGAGGGAAGGGCAGGAAAAGGGGCATAAAATGGAGCTCTTGGGACTGAGGAGGTCAGGAGTCCCAGAGGCACTGAAAGCACAGAGCCTTGGAATCTGCCAAAGTCAGCACTGGGACAGGAGGGTTGCACTGGAAGCAGAGGTGGGTAGGGAAGCAGAAAGAAGTGGCTGAATAAATGGGATTTTGAAGCTGCGAGAGGAAAAAGCTGAGCCTGATGGCAGCTCCCAGTCACTTGCTCTGCATTTGTGTGTACAGAACATCAAGGCAGAGTCACAAGCAGAGCTGCCCGGGGCTCAGAGTGCCATCATGGAAGTGAAGAAGGGGAACAAGGAAGACATGAGAGGAATTCAAGAGGAGATGAATCTCCGTCAGCAGAGGGGCGATCAACAAGACCAGGTGAGTGAAAGAGTGGCAGCCACTCCACTCATGAAAGATCCTCTCTCTTGTATTTTACAGAACTTGAAGGAACAGCTGGACACGGAGTTTCAGAAAATTGACACTAAGATGAAGGCAAAGGAGAAGAGGCAGGAAGAAGAAATGAAAATCATCAGAGAAAAACTTAATCGTCTCCCTCAGGCTCTACAAGAGCAAGTGAGTGAAAGAGGGATAGCCACTGCAGTCACCAAACGGGTGGTTTCTGCCCTTCTTGCCTTTCCAGTGCAGGGCTTCAGGGAGTGAGGTGATGCCTCTGAGTGCCATCCTGCTGTAGTGTGTACCCCAGACACTCTGAAGGACATTTCCTGGTGTGCTGAATCTCAACTGCTGCCCTGGACAGTGGGACTTGTCCTTTGGCCTTTTGGCCAGCAGTCATCCAAATTGATTCTTGCTGGCCTGTTCCTGCTCTCCTTGTTTCTTGAGGTGTTTTTACAGGGGAACATGGTGACCCAGACGGAGGATTGAAACAAGCTGTCTGTACCCCTTGTAAATCTGTTCTTTCCCTTTCCTCACAGTCAATGACTCTTGACTGACAGGGATAAGCCGTAGTCTCTGACTGCTTTCTTCTGTTTGACTTGAGGTGCAAATGTTGACATCTCACCGGGCAGCCTGCAAAGCCTTCCAGCAAATGAGTGGCAATGAAGAGCCCCAGGCCTGGCATGAGGTACAGGAACTGTCCCCACCAAAGTTACTACAAGTTGAGCATGACCTGAAGATGGTGCAGGAAAAGAGGACACAGTGGGAGGAGGCAGAACATTTAAACAAGGAGCTGCAAGTGTGTCTGAAGCCCTTGGAGTGGGAAAGGAATCCTTGAGAGGAAGCAGAATGGTCATTGTGGCAGTGATCCTTCAGAAAATCCATGAAAATGGAACATGAATCTGGCCATGAACTTGAGTAGAACTAACCTTTGGTTTTGACCCATCCAGTTTGAGAAGTGGACATCAGAAAAAACCCATTTAAGAGCCCTGCATGTGGCTGACAGAACCTTACCAAGGGCTTGCATTTGAAATGGAATTTCAGGCTAATCTCTGCCAGGCACCTTTCTGACAAACTCATTTCTTGTTCCAGATCCACAAGGGCTTTGTCAAACCTGCTGCAGCAGCAGCATTGTCTAAAGGAGCCTTTGCTCCCCAGCCTGGGAAGTGGAGCCAGGGCAGTTTGCCCATCTCCAGCGCTGCTCAGCACCAGGAGATCAAGGATGACTCCCTGGAGCAACTGAGTACGTCTGCTGTATTTCTTCTCTGAGGGACAGTGTATTGTGTGCATGTTTCAGCATAGCTGTACCAAATGTTCTTCCTGAGATTGGTGTCCCAGGGACATTTAGAGACATTTCCCCACGGGAACTGCTGTAGAAAATCAGTCTGTGTGCTGGCCACCTGTGCTGCAGAGCTGTCGGCCTGCTTGCTGTTGTTACCCAGGCGACCACAAAGAGTTCAAAGCTTCAGGCTCTGGGGCTGCCTTGTGCATCTTCTGGAAGCTGGGATCTTTGCTTTAAAGTGAGCATCTTGCATTTTGTTTCCCTCAGGGAAAATAGTGAACATGGAAAACCCCGTGGGGAAATATTCTGAACTGGAATATATTGGCAGCGGGTGAGTCCAACCACAGTTACTTCTCCATAACCATGGGCCGGGTGTTTTTCTGGTGGAATATCTATGCAGTGTGAAGTGAGGCCAGCTGCAAACAGACATCTATTGCCATGTTCAGACACTGGGGATAGATTGTCCCATCTCTCAGTGCTGCTCAGAATTTGTGAGTGTGCCCTGAAGGTATTGTCAGAGACATCTTCATGCTGCCAAGGTCTCTTGCCTGCAGCAAGGAGCAGGACCTGGAAGATCTCCTTGTCTCTCAAGTGTGGGACAGCTCTGTGTTAATTTCCTTAGCATTTTTCTATCTCTCCAAATCATACAGCCACACTAATAAAAGGGGAAGAAACCTGCCTGAAAGTGCAACCTACTCCCTGATAGCTGTCAGATAACAGTTCTCAGGAACATTTCTTTCCAAGAGTTTGCTGAAGGAAATTCTCCATGGTCAGGATGAAAACTATGAAAACTGCGCAATTTAGAGCATGAAACCTGAGATGAAAGAAGGAGCTCTCTTTAGGAGCTGAGGCAGTAGATGGCAGCACTTCAGGGACAGGCCCAGTGCCCATGCACTTGAGAGGAAAATGCATCATCTGCCTTCTGGCAGAGCCCGCCTGCATCCTGCAGGTCTTAGGCATTTGCAGCAGAGATCTCCTGTGTGGGCTGGCTTTCACTGCAAGAGCTAAATGGCTTCTAATTTCTTTGCTGCTTTTTTGTTTCTAGGACTTTTGGACATGTGGTTAGAGCACTCAACAAAGCCACAGGAGGAGAGGTAAATGTCAACAGCCCCCTCAGACTCTGCTGCACTCGAGGGCTTTCCCCTCTGGTGTGAGCAGCTGTGGCCAGAGCTTTGGGGAGAGCTGTGCTGAAGAGGCAAAAGAAACACAGACTGGTACCAGCCTGCAAAATACATTGGGGACAGTCTTTGTCCTTCTCAGCTGCCAGAAGGAAGGCACGCAGGGCAGCAGTTCATTTCAGAGAAGGATGTGCTCACTCGCTCTCAATTGCTAAAGCAAAGGTGGTGCCTTAGAGCATCTCACTGCTCTTTGGGGCGACAGCTTCAGAGTCCTGAATTCTCACTTCTGGTTGCCAGCAAATGCATCTGAGAGTTACCGGTAGTTCCTCAGACACCTGCAGTGCTGCACTTGGGAACTGCACATAGGGAGAGATCTGCAAGGGGTCCCTAGAAGCCCTAAGCCCTGCCCATAGCCCTGGATTAGCCACAGAGTATTAAGGCATGGATTACTTCTTCTGAATCCATACAAAGCAGCAGGGAGTGGGCTCAGAGGTTTGTGGGTGAGATACCACTGTTACCAAGTGGACACGGCAAAACCTCAGTGGCCACGTGTCCTGTAACTGGCCCCCAAGGGAGCAGAGAAATGGGCTGTTGCAATGTCAGTTCCTAATTACTGCAATGCCTAATCAGAATGCGGTTTGGCACAGCTTGGCTGTGTCATTGCAAAATCACTCGCTCCATGTGCCTTGTGGTCTCGTGCCACCAACTTCTCAAGTTGCTGATTTTCAATGTCATTTTAGGTGGCCATAAAGAAAATAAATCTCCAAGGACTGACGAAGAAGGAACTAAAAGTCTATGAACTCATGACTGTGAAGATAAATAGGAATCCCAACGTGGTCAACTATTTAGGCAGGTGAGTTGTTGTAAATATTTGTTTACATATTGCAAACATGCAAGATTGTTCACTGGCACAAAACAGAGCTGTAATTATTGGTTAATTATTACTGCTCTGCTCATCTCCGGTGGCTGGGAAGAGAGTGCATCTTGTCTGCAGGAGTATTCCCTGGCACACATAGTTTGAAAATTATTCAAAAATCTGCATCAGTCATATCTAATTAAATTAATAGCCTGTAAGTTCACAGCCACCACATTATTTTGGGACTTGACTTTTTTCAACAGTCCTCTTATGTCTGGGTAAACTAACATGGATTTTCCTTGGATTGTGTCCCCTCTTTTCCATTGCTTTGCATGCCAGGAAGACTAGGTGGTTATTTCCAGAAACACGCAGTGTGACAAGTTTTTTATCTGTTCCTAAACTGCAGTTTTTACTTGCTGGCTATTTAAGACATCTCCTTTTCCAAAGCTGTGCCTTTCTTCTTGAGACAGGTTTCAAACAATGCACAGCCTAGAGGGAATGTCTGTTCCTTTTCTTCTGTCCTTGTCACACAGGGACTTGGAAATAAGAACCAAGAAAATAAACTAACCATGCATGTTTACCTCCATGCTCTTGTTTCCTTCTTTCAGCTATCTTTTGGATAATCAATTCTGGCTGGTTATGGAGTTCATGGATGGAGGCACTCTGAGCGATGCCATCAGCAAGATCTACCTGTCTGAAGACGAGATAGCAGTCATCAGTCGAGAGGTCAGCAAGCCCACCTGTGCTTCCGAGGGCTTGGGCAGGATTGTCTGGGAAACAGAGGCTCAGAACAGGAGAGGTTTCATGTATAAACTTTGTTTTTCTAGTGCTGGTATGCTATGGGCAAGTAAAAGCATCTCAAGGGAACTGCCTGCCAGTGCTCCTGCACTCACTGTACTCAGTTCTTGTACTCTTATCTCCTGCTGTTGTATTCTCACTCTGCCTCCTGTATTTGTATTTGCTCTTCTCCACCTTGCCTCCCTAAACTTGTATCTTGAGCCTGTCTGCACTGCATTCCTTGCGTGTAAAAGCAAAGGTGCTGGTGGCAGGATTTGAAATGATCAGCTGAGAAAAAACAGAGACTCCTTTCTCACAGTCCTCAACTGAAAAGGACAGTAGTGCAGCCAAAATGCTCTTTGCTTCAGGAAGGTGACTGATGTGATACTTCAAGTCTGTGCTGAGGCCAGCAACAAAACTCTCGTCATGCAGCCTCCCACCCAAAAGTGATCCGCTTCACACCAAAGAGAGGGACTTTTTTCTTTCTTGGCCAAACCCCTCCTTTGCCCTCTGCATGGAGAAAGCACATCCACTGCAGCAGCAGTCATCCTGGCTGGTTTGCAGGGGACAGTCTACAACAGCAGGTGCTGTTGCTCTTTCAAAAGCTGACATGCCTTTCCTTAGAAAAGTCCTGCTCTGCAAGTGTTGGAGCAGCAACTCTTCCTCTCAATGGCACTGTGTTCTGCCATTACTCGCCATTCCCATGCAGAGGGAATCTTTTAGAGTCTCTGTTTCCTTTCTTGTGTGATGAAATCACTAATTTTTGCCCTCCTGCTTCTGTTTTCATTCTCAGTGCCTGCAAGGATTGGATTTTCTTCACTGGAACCACGTGATCTACCGAGATGTGAAGAGCGACAACATCCTTCTCAGAACCGACGGCTCTGTCAAGCTGGGTCAGTATATTCCTGGTCAGGTGCAGGGTTCAGGGATGTGGGGTGAGGGGCTGCTTTGAGTGGCTGCCAACTCCCCAGAAATGGTGCTGGTGGCAGTGCAGGGCCCCACCACTGTGAGCTGATGACACGGTTGCAACGTGCACAGAGGTCTAAGGAACCAGGAGAAGTCAAGAGTGGCGTTGGTGTGTTTGTGTCTCTTCCAGAGGGAGGGAGCTACAATCTAAAGCTTCAGGGGAATAAAGGCCACTGCTGTGAGCAGCGTTAAAAAAAATGTGATTTTTTTGGAAGTGGCCAATTCCATACTTCCTTGGCTAAAGCCCCAAGGAAACTGAGTGTGGACAGTTCTTCAGGAGATTCAACAACACATAGACTGAGAGTGGGGAATTCTTTTGCTTGATTTCCTAACTTGACCTGGCTTTCATGGTATGTTTATTTGTCCACAGCTGACTTTGGCCTCTTTGCTCAGCTCACCCCTGAGCAGCATAGACGGAGCTCAGTGGCCGGCATTTCTGGCTGGATGGCGCCTGAAGTGCTGACAGGTCAACCATATGGCCCCAAAGTGGACATATGGTCTTTTGGAATCGTGGGCATCGAAATGGTGGAACGAGAACTTCCTCACAGGAATGAAACTCCTGTTTCGGTAAGGTGCAAATACTCCCTGATCCCACTTGTCTTTCTCACCTGTCCCATGTCCTGTGTGCCATTGGACAAATCCCATTGCCATCTGCTGGCACCACTTCCACCAAGGTCCCCTTCTAAACATGTCCCTGCAGCACATCAGCATCTGCTGTAAATTCGGTTGCATCAGAAGGGAAGTAGCAGTTCAGAAACCTGGCATTTTGGCCTGCAACCTGCCTGACATTTCTCATTTGCTTTTTGAACTCCGCTGGTGCTCTGTCTCTGAAGGGCAAGAATTTTTCAGTAGAGAGGTTAGACATGTGATAAATATCCTAAGAAATTGACGTTACACCTTCCCAGTTTCAATTTTATCGGAAAAGAAAGGAAAATGAAAAAGAAAAAGAAAAAAAGACACAACCACCAAAGCAATGCCCAAGTAGTTTTGTGTAGGAGTGACAGTGGGTAGGACGGTCGGGATGGATGGAGACGAGAGATCTTTGAAGCCAGGTCTTGGAACTTTCGGTTTATTGCAAAGGGAGTGGATGCAGGGCCCTGCTTGGAGCTGCCAGCCACAGCTCGGAGCAGGCCCGAAAGAGGAGCCCAAAAGAGAGACCCGAAAGAGTGAGGAAGTTCCTGTTACAAGACAATAAATCTTCTTCTGTGCAGAATGTTCAAATTTTCACTAACTAATCTAGTCCAAGATACAAATACTAGAGTATTTACCTACAGCCTATAAGAATCATTACATTATCATACTGTGTTACATTTTAAACCCTAAAAACTACTCTTTGGACCCCTTCTGCCAAGCTAGTAGGGTCTGCTCTGACCCTTGGACCTGTCTGCCAGCAGAGGGTGTTGTTTAATCAAAAGGGGATTACCTTCAGCTGGCCATACCATTGTTTTCCAGTTGTTCAGTAACTAAGGCTAGTAACTATCTCAAAGCTTACTTTCATTTCAATCTCGCTTACAGTTTCCATATTCTCAAAATCTTTTGCCAGGCATACATATTTGTAAAGGTTTTCCGGTTTCATCTTCCCCAACAGTTTTGCTTTCTTTTTCTTTTTTTAACCACAGCACATTGATTTTCCTCCACACTGTAGCATCTTTTCCAAGTCCTGTGGGTCTTCAAAACTTTCAGGCTTTCAAATAATCTGTACATTGCTCAGTCATGTGTGTGGGTGGCCTGGATAAGTTGAGGATGTGTTTTTCTCTGACTGCAGTTACTCTAAACCCTTGGCTGTTTCTGGGTCTTTTAAAAAGTTGATGAGCTTGCAGCCTGGTGCCTGGGGCTGGGATCCAACGTGGGCAGTTGATGCTGGTGCTGTGTTCCTTTCCCATAGGAGCAGGGCCATCCCTGGCTTGCACAGTGCTAAGGGCAGTGAGGACTCCAGCTCCCCACCATGTCCAGTGGCTGAGCTCAGTTGCAGAGAGACAGGATAAAGCCCCCTTTGTGACCTCTGAGGGTGTGGGAAAAGGAAAGAAAGCTGCCATAATTATTTATACTCCAGGGGAGTGTGCTTGCTGTCTTGGGCTTGCAAATTTTCCTCTGGGTTGAAGAGGATAATAACAAAGTCTTTTTGGTCACCATCTAGTTCAGTGTCACCAGCACAGAGCTGTTACTATTGTGATGGGCATTTTTCTGGAGACCAGGCTGCAGCCTGGTGTCACGGAGAGCCTGTCAAAACCTCCCACTTCTTACAGACATTTTTTGCGATGGGGACGCCATTAATGCATTGACTTGAGTATACAAATGAGCAGAGGGTGACCATCGGGATGGTGCTTCTTCTTCTGATTTAACCTTGGAAAAGTTTCCTTTTGCCACATAAAGAGGCTGAAACTTGCAGCTGAGAGACAGAGCTGCAGGTGGCTCCTGTGTACCTAAGCCGGCATTTTCATCCCAATACATTTGTGCAGGTGTCTTAAAGGGTCTGTGTTGAATATGAGATTCCAAATGTTTGTTTCCTCACCCTGAGGAATACCTGGTGGATCTCCATTCTTGCCTCCCATGCACCTCTGTTTTCTAGAAGAGGACAAGAAGCTCAATGAGTTTTGGTTTATGACCGCTGTGCTTAAGGGACCAACAAGCACTGCAGAGATGCCTTTCATGTACTAATCCTTGGAAACAATAGCGTTAGTGTAGCAGAGTCCATCTTCTGAAAAGCCTGTCAAGGTGGTGTGAATCCTCAAAGAAGGAAACAAGCTTTGCTGATGTAGCTCCCACTAACTGGGTCAGTCAATGAAATTGACTGCCAAGGCAGGATCAGCGGGATGTTGGAAAAGCCGTGTTTTTTTGTTGGTAAAGGAAAGTCATCTTTCCTTTACCATCTCCATCTTACCAGAAACTGCTCTGCAGAGTGGAGCTTAAACAGTGGGTTCTGGGAGAGCAGTTACAGATGGGAAAGAAGCAGGTGGAGCCTCGTGTTTCCTTTTCCTGCAGGCTGAACTCCCGATAGCCAGAGGAGAGAGACCACAGCTGCGTAAACCCAACCGATTCTCACCTTCCCTGCGTGACTTCCTGAGCTGCTGCCTGCAGACAGACAAAGAGCAGCGCTGGTCTGCCAAGAGGCTCCTGCAGGTAAAATGCCAAGGGGCTGAGGTGAAACAGTGTCTGAGGGATGGGCTCCTCCTCCACCGAGGTCCGAGGCATCAGATGAGCCCCCTTCCTCCTCACCTCCACTCTTGGTGATGTTCAAATGAAAACAGTGAGGAATCCTAGAGTGGGCTGGGCTGGCAGGGCTCTGGAAAGTCCTCTGGTCCAAGTAACCTGCAATGAGCAGGGAAATCTTTAAAGAGATCAGGTTGCTCAGAGTCCTATCCCACCTGACCTGGAATGATTCCAGGGATGGGGACACCTACAAGCTCTTGGGACAACCTGTGCCAGGGTGGCACCATGCTCCGAGAAAAGAAGGTCTTCCTTAGACCTACTCTGATTAGATCCCCATGTGTTTAAAACTATTTGCCCACACTCTCTTGTAACTGGCCCTGTTAAAAAAGGTTACCCCCACTTTCTTCAAAGCCACTCTGAAATCTTGGAAAGCAGCAATAAAGTCTCCCTGGGGCCTGTTCTTCACAAAACTGAATAACTCCACCTCTCTCCGCATTTCCTGAGAGGACAGGTGCTCTGTTTTCTGGCTGTTTCTGTTGCCCTGATTTGGTGGGATGTTCAGTTTTATCTAATGGTAAAAGAACTGAAGTACAGCAATGCAGGGTAGAGAGACATGAAATGGTGGTGGAGGAACCCAAGGCTGCCAGTCCTGGCACAGCACTCTGGAGAGATTTGGCTGTGGGCAGGAGGGGCTGTGAGGGACTCACTGTGAGCCTCTGAGGGGCCCTGGTTTGTGCCCCCCACCCCACCCTTAGAGGTTTCTGGCACACAAACAGGGACAGCTGAGAGGGACTTGTCCCAGCCCCATCTGCTGCCTGGCACGCTCAGGCAGAGGGGAACTGGCCCAGGCTGACTGCCAGGTTGTGTGGCAGAGAGGGAACTGCAGGACCCAGCGCCACTCGGCTGGCCCTGCTGGGAAGGAAGGTGCCATCCCACACAGGAGGGGCAGGGCATGGAAAGGCAGACACTGCTCTGTGTGCCTGTGAAAGTTAGCATGGTGCCTGTCTTTCCAAGACAGGGACCTATGGGAGTCATTGGAGCTTCCTGAAAGGAAGAAACCCCAGGGACAGAAAGCACCATTTCTAGAGCACTAGCAGGGCAAAAATCCCAGCAAGATGGAGAAACCAGAATAAATGAGGCCAGGTTTGCCTGTGATGGCAAGCTCCTGCACATGATGAGTGGGGAACAGATGGTCCCATTGTTTTACTTTCTGGATCTTTCTAGGAGCTAGAGGGATCCTGATTGAGTCTGTGAAGCACTGAGCTTGGAAGGTCATGGTTCACTGTTCTTTGTTGTTTTTTTTCCTGTGGATTAGCATCCATTTGTAACAGCAGCCAAGCCAACGTCCATCCTGGCACTGCTCATCAACTCAGTGAAGATGAAGAAGACGAAGAAGACGAAGAAGACGAGAATCTAACGATGAAGATATTATTACCAAGTTAGAGTAGGATTGTAGAGTAGGACTCTAGAGTAGGATTGTTAAGTAGTTTTGTAGTATAGGTTTATAGATAGGATTATAATTAAATAAAGTTTTTGAAGCATCAAGTCGTTTGGAAGATTCCCCTCCCTCTGACCCCTTCAGAAAACATTTCCTTCTGAATTGCCAGTTGTCTTTTATTGGTGCTGAGACACACTTATGGCTTCTTTGGTATGGTTTGTAAATGGAGAAGGCTATTCTTCATTCCTCTTTTCCAGACTACACTGCCTTTGGCATACGGCCCACCGGCCCCGTTTGGCACATCTGTGGCACTTCCAGTTGAGGCAGAAAGGGCAATGGCATTTGCAGGAAAAACCAAAGGGAAATGGGGCAGCCAAAACATCCTGTGCAGATGCAGGCCTTCAGCTGTGACTCTAGAGCATTTGGGTGCCTGCCACTTGGATTTGTATCGTGAAGGGCAATGTCTTTGGCTGGAGGAGAGCCTTGCTCAGCGGAGAAAGCAGAAAGATCAGAGAGGTGCTCTGAAAGGTCTCCTGCGGTGCAGAGCTGTCAGCGAGTGTGAGGTGAGAGCGGGCCCGGCCTTGCCCGGCGTGGAGCCGAAGCAGAGCCCTGGCAGAGCCCGGAGCAGCCTGAGCCTGGGCAGGGGCAGGCTGCAAGGAGGCCCTTGTAGCTGCAGGAGGCACAGCCCGGCCCCGCGTGCCTCTTGCTGGCAGCGGGCACATCCTCCGCTCTCAGAGGCCAAGCGCAGCCGGCTGCTCCCGAGGGGAAGCGGAGCCCTGCTGGGCACAGCCCAGCCTGGAGGCATTGGCCCTCTGGAGTCTGCCCCGAGGAGAGAAAGGCCAAGGGCAGCCGAGGGCCGGTGGCCTGGCTCAGCATTCCCACTCTTGTGCCGGCTGCCCTGCGACTCCTGGCAAAGGTCAGCAGTGTGTGCAGCACTCTGGGCACCGGGGCAGGAGCCGGGCTGCTCGGCAGGCTGGAGCACAGGGCAGCGTCCTTCAGGCACGGCGCTTGTGCCAGGGGACCATGGGCCAGCGGGAGGCAGGGACAGCTCGTCAGCTCACGGCTGCAGGAGCCAGTGCCTCACACAGCTCTGGGAGGCAGCGCCTGCAACCCCGCACTTCTGCACTGAGCCACAGCAAAGCTGTGACCTGCAGAGTGCTTTGCAGAAATATTCAGGGCCAGCAGGCCAGCCTGCTTTGTGCTCTCTGGCACACAGCAAGCGCTGTGCCACACCGCAGCTCGGAGCTGCTGGGAGAGAGGGAATCGGGGATGCGCCTGAGGGTTTTGTTTGAGTCATGAACTGGTTGGATGAGAGCAGGAAAATTTCGGTAGGCAGTCTGTGTTTTCTTCCTTAATTTGTGAAAGAAAGTCATAATGTGTTGCACACAGGTTAGGGGTATTGTCAGAGAAAGGCCTTATGAAATCAGGCCTTACTCTGCTAAAAATGAGCAGCTGGCCTGTTGTGTCTTCTACGTGCAGCTAGCTAACTTCCCATGTGAAAAATCATGACTGCAGTTAGCACAACAAGCTCTTGTGGGAAGAAAACTGTTTGCATCTGTAATAATCAGGAAATCTGTCCAATGGGAGTCCACAAAGGAAAATTGTAAACACCTGAGTAAAAGAGTCTTAGCAAATTCACCCAAAAACACCTAAGCAGTGAATTATGTGGCAAGAAAACAACCAGGAAATTGGAGTTGAACATGAGGTCTGTGAAAATGCTGTAAAAATGAGTTGTGTGAATAAAGAATTGGCTTTCCCTGCATGCAAAAACTGAGTCCTGGCTGCTGTATTGACACTGCAATGTGGCTTCACTCAGCAAGAGCACTTGAAGGGTGTATTGATGAAATGCTTGTGTTGATTCCCAGTACAGCAAGGAGAAGTATTAAGTGTATTCAATAGGGCTTAAGCTTGTGAATCCCTTTAGCTTTAACAGGCAGTGCTGAACCCTGTATTGCCCCACTGCAGTGCCTAATGTGTGCAAGTGCTATTTTAGCCTTGAGAATAAAGAGAGTGGTCCTGCTAAGAAGGTAGCTGGAATGCATTCAAAGGGAAGATATGTTTTTAAGAGGCTCTTGACCAGCAAAGGAGAATTTGAGGAATGGAATAGTTTTCAAATGACTGTGTCAGGAACCAGAGTCATGTTCCAGGCCCTGCCATATTTGATCCGTGTTTGAGCAGGTTGACAAGACAATGAAGAAAAGTGTATTGTTTAATGGGTGGGAACAGGACCCTTGAAAGAGAAACAATGTATGGGTCAATCGGTGGGCAGTTAAGGTTTGAAAGGGGAGCAATGCATAATGGAGCCGTTGTTGGCATGGCCTTGGTATCTGGAGCCATCCTGGCCTTATCTCACATGCCAGCCATGTGTGAGCTGATGCTGTAACTGGGAAAATTCCACTCCTGAGCAGGAGGTATAAGGCCTGGCTCTGGGCTGGAGGGGTGAGAAGGATGACGTGCACACCGTTTTGATCCGGGGCATGTCCTGGAAGTGCACTGCCTACCTGCCCCTGTCGCCGAGCACCACACTCCATCTCCTTCTCTTGCTCAGCGGATTTTTGGGAATCCAGGGGTTGGTATTATTTGCTACTGCAACTAATGGAATACATTTGCTTGGCAAGCCCAGTTGTGTCTTAGATTCTTTTGTGCATGGGTCTCCTCCTGAACCTGTGGCAACGACCACCAGGGACCTACAGGATACTCCTACTCCTATTCTGATGTCAATAAATTCTGAGAGATTATTTAAATATGTCAAATAATTTGGAGTAATGTTTAGCCTGCGAGTTTCAGCAAAGTATTGAATATGTCTTAGTTCCATGGATACAAACTAATAAGTGAGATTGCTGGGTGTGCAGGTGTTAGGGGAGTGATTCCCTATGCACCGAGTACTGAAATAAATGAATGCCTCCTTTCCAATCCTGAGCTGGCAGCAGGGATCAGGCCCTGCTCTGTAACTTTCATTTTGGCAACTTCTGTGAACAGGTAAGAAAGGTCAAAATGAAACCTCTCCCAGCTATTTGCCTCTCCTTTATCTTTTTATGCGCCAGAAGTCTGTGTCACAGATGGCCTGGCTGTGTGCTGAGCAATGCAGCCCCCACAAAGCCTTTGGTTTCCCACAAGTTGCCATGCCTTGTTCCCAGGTGTGCCCAGCTCTGGCAGGAGAAAGAGCCTGCAGCACCGTGCCCTGCCCAGCCGGGGCTCTCTGGCACAGAGCAGCAGCAGCGCCAGCACCTCTCAATCCGCTCTTTCCTTATCTTCTCCTGGGACACAGAAGCCTCTGGAAATCAGCACCACCAGTCGTGTTCCCAGCTCGGAGCAGCTCCTGCTGGTGGGCAGGTGCTGCCAGTTTGACTGCTTCCAAAGGGGAATAAAGGCAGAGATGTACATCCTCAGGAGCCCTGGGCGTATCCAATAAACATGCAAATATGTGGGAGATTTGCTAGGAATTGTTTCAGCTGTTATGCCAACAGTGCCTTCTCTCCTGGTTCTGTGTGCTATAGATGAGTAATGTAACAGTTGGCTCTCACTGTTAAGAGGTAGATATTATGTGGATATAAAAATGTATAGTGATGTTATTGTAATATAGGCTCCCATAGTCCTATTTCCCCTCCCCCTTGCAATAGCCTTGGTAGTCAGGGCTTTTGGGGAGGGCCGGCTTGTGACCAGGAGGTGTGGAGTAACAACACCTGACCTCCAGTCAAGAGGTAAGAAAGGAATCTCCACCAGTGGATGGCAAAACTTTGGCAAAACTTTGGCGGGATGAAGGGTATAAAAGGCAGAGCAACCATTTGATAGATGAGCTGCTCTATGTAATGTTCATAGAGACTCCCAGTGCTGCGAGTTTTCCTTATTCAGTCCTTTGTTAAGATTTAATAAACCTTTAAATTTATAAAAGTGAGGGTTATGTCTCAGATGTGCAATGCTTTGGGCCATTTTCTTGGTCTGGTTTCCTTTGGTTGGGTCCCATCTGAGTGCTCAGTTCGGGTACAGGCTGTAGGTGCTTGGTGCACTCCTGGAGTTACTCTTGGATCCCTTGAACAACAGGGTTTGGCCCACGAGGGGAATTTGTGCTGCTTTGTGACAGAGGAGAACTTCCCCGGCTATTTTGTGTTTGCTGTAGGGAAGGTTGGTTATTGCTCTGCCTAAATTCACAGGCCAATATAGAGTGCTTGCATTGTGATGTCAGGGCATGGTTGCCATGTGGTCATGGTGGCATCAGAAGGTTGTCTTGGTGCACGGAAGGCCTCAGTGTCAGAGCAGCTCTAGGGCTCGCTCAGGGCAGGAGCATCCTCCTGCTTGAGGCGTTTGTCAGTGGGAGCTGCCCACAGACAAGAGCCTTGATTTTTCTGATGGTGGAGCAAATCTGCACAGCAGTGCTACAATGATTGAGAAGGTTGTTCCTGTAGCTATTGGAGCTTACGGCGTTTTTTATTCCAGCTATTACCTCACTAACCTGACACGTAAGTAGAGGTTTTCCGTGGGTGTACCCGAACGTGGCTTTTGTATGTCTTCCTGCTCTTTCTTAGTGCCTGAGTTATTTTGAAACAGAAAGAGCACTAGCGTGCCACTGGTTTGGTAAAGCTCCTGTCAAGGAGTTCAGCTACAAGGGGATTTCTGTAGCCACAGGGCAGCATTTGCAAGGGAACCTGCAGGGGTTCTGTTCCCTCCCCGGGAGAGTCTGAGGCAGCAGAGTCTGTCATTTCCTCAGTTTGCTGGGACAAGCAAGACAGCTTTGAAAATTTAAACTGGAGACCTTCTTGGAAGGCCTTCTAATAACTCTGCAGTATTTCCCAGAATTCAGGGAAAGCTTCTTTCTTTCTACATTTTTTCATGAAAGGAGTTGACTGTCTAACTTGACCCTTGACTGAGTGTTAAAATAGTGATTCCCTTTGCAAGGAAGTGCAAACTCCAAAGCAGTGAGTGTCTGCTCCTGGACCCTGGAGCTGCTGCTGTGCGGTGTCACAATAGAGCTGCCATATCATAGTGGAATTTTGGGGCAGCTTTTCTGGGCAACTGTCTCCAGCAAGTTAATGAGAAGTTGTGCATGCAACTGATTTAAAAAAAAAAAAGGTACCGAAAGGAGAGGATTTTAAAAAGATGTGCTATGCGTTTGGTAGAAGAGGAGCATTGAGCGTTAGCAAAGAATTTGCATTTTCTTGATCGTGTTTGTATCCATTTAATGGCTAAACAGGCCAAAGGGTAGGCACGCCCAAGAATACTATCTGGATCTCTTGCTAGTTGTGTGAACGAAATGTGTCTCCTGGAGGGATGTTGTGAAACGGAAAATACTCTCTGTTTGCGGTGCTGGTCTGTGGGATTCACCAGCCCAGGCAATTTTCTCACAGCGTCTGGTTCGTTTTCCCTTGCCCACTACAGGTCACCTGATGCATGTAATCAGCGGTGCTGGTCCTAAGGTGAGTGAGAAAGGAACATTTCAGGTTTGTGCTGTTTAGCAATTGTAGAGTAAGCTGTGTGCTTAGCCAGAACCAGTAGGCTGTAGAGGGCCGGGCACGCAGGCTGGAAGAAAATCCATTTTCATGCCTTCAGCAACAAATACAAAGGCATAGCTGGATATTTCCTAATTTCCAACTCAGAGCCTTGAAGACCTACAAACTCAGTTTTGCAGAGAGAACATTGCTTGATGACACCAGACAGGGATGAATACTTAAGAGAGAGCAACTTCCTGCAGAGTTGAATAAGCCCATTTTAATTGAAGTCACAGCAACTTAGATTTCTATCCCTATAAAACTTCATGATACTTCCTTAGAAGATGTGGTTGTAGAATTAGAAGGACAATTTAATGCTGTATTTGCAGTCAAATGGGCAGCTTTGTGGCTGGGCAGCTGCATGGGCCAAAAGGACGCAGGGGTGCCAGCCAAGAGCAGCTGAAGGTGGGCCAGGACCTGGCCAGGTGGCCAAGAAGGCCAAGGGCATCCTGGCCCGTGTCAGCAGCAGTGGGGCAGCAGGAGCAGGGCAGTGACCGTCCCCCTGGGCTGGGCAGCGCTGCGGCCATAGCTGGGAGTGCTGTGTCCACTTTCTGCCCGATCGGTCTGCGTCTCACAGAACAGGATGGGACCCGGACTGGCTGCAGACTTAGGATTTATTATGTCTGTATCATACAAGCAAAAAGCAAGAGACACAGACAAACGAACATCCATGCAAATCTAGATCAAAGACAAGATGGCAGTTTATGCAAAGCCTTTTTCTACATATTCTTTGAACCAGTAGCATAAAAGAAAAGGTGCAGAGTCATTATACTCTAACCAATAAGAAAAGGACCCATGTGGGTTTAACATTAACAGAAGGACTTCTATGAACCTCAAACAATATACAATAATTCATTATATAAGATTGAAACTTTTTCTATTTTTGCAAAGCATATATCTAGAACTTTTGACATCTCAAACTATCACTAAGTTCTTGTTCTTTCTTGTTCCTTATGATAAATATAAATGTATTCACTTGGTTCTTATTTTCCTAGCTTCCCAGGAGAAGGTTTTGAAATTTCCCAGCCTTTTTCAGCTTTATGTCTACTTTCTGGGGCCTTTTTGCACTTTCTAAAGTTTTTTACCCTTTATATATCCCTACAATTCCCCCTCTCTTTTTAAGTAAACTATTTTTGACTCGTCACTTATTTATTAGTTTGTGTTATATAGCTTTACTACTTCCTATATTTATTCATTTAGGAAAAAAGTTATAAACTTTTTGTATGTAGGTACTTTTGGTTTTGTTTGTTTTAAGCTCTATAATTTTAAGTTAAAGCATTATTAATGTTGGGTAAAGTGAGGTATAGTATCTGTATTAGGTTCTGATAAATTTATAAATTTTGACTTTTTTAAGGTCTCAATGTAAAGGTTAAATTTTTGAGTGACTTTAATTAGTTTTGGTGAGGTTTTGTGCATTGTTTGTAACTTTTCTTTTGTATTTTTCTTTTGGACAATAAAAACTTTTTTGATGAGTTTGTAATTTGTTGTGAATAATGAAGTGAATAAGGAATTAATATTAATATTATAATAACAAGATTTTACTTAACTTGTAAAGTTGTTTTGATTAAGGAGTTAAGCTCTACTTACTGAATCAATTGTTTAACTATGTTTCTTTATTTTTAATTGTAGATGTTAAGTTTTTGTATGTTTTTGTGAATGGATTTAGAATGATTAGACAAATTTATGTAACACATTCTTTTGAATTCTTTACAACTCTGTTTATGTGTTAGAAAAGGAAATTAATGGTTGTTTGATTTTGGAGTTTGTTGGACACTGCTGACGTCAGTTCGCATGTTACTGAGTGTCCTGGATGTGGTATTAGTTTGTTTGTTTAGTTAATATTTAATCTTATCTATTTGTCTTAATGTTGTTTCTGAAGCAATTGTAGGTAAAAAGAAGCTTGTTGAAATATTTTGTGGTTTTTTTTAACAGACTGAAATTACTATTGTAATCTTTTGGGTATATATTAATAGATCTTTTTTCTTGTCTTTTTTGAAACTGTTTTAGTACTGGGTGTTATTACAGTGAGTGTGCTAATGTTACATGGTTTGTCTTTAGGGTATGATGGAATGTTTTGCTATCTTTTATTTCTACAAATGAACTAATAACATTTTGGTAATTTCTGTGGCTATTGGTTAACTTTAGATTTTTATCTACAGTGTATGAGTAATTGCACTAAAAACGTAAATTTTTATATTCATAGTAAGAGTGAATAACATTGTATTTTGGAGAATTATATTTTTGCTAATTGTTTCTTGAAAATGTGACACAGAAATTTATTGTTCAGGAACTAAGGATCTTTAATTCTTGGGGTTCTGAACTTGTTTTGAGGAGTTGTTTGTTCTAGAGACTTTAATCCCTTGTGGGATTGTTTCTATTAGTAATTTCACTTGGTTTGTGATTAAGTCACTTTTTTGTTAAAGGATCGTGTTATATAGGTATTGGCTAATTTTTTAGTGGTACCCTAACTAACCAGATTGAAAAAGGCTTTTTTGGATTTGAGTGAGACATACATTTGGTATCTGATCTTGTAGCTTTGGTTAATGTGACTCAGACATTTGGTTTTGGTTGTTGTATAGGAAAATTTGCGTTATAAAAAGTAAGCAAAGTTAGAAAACATAAAGTGAACTGATTTTCTTTCATATCTTTTTTGTTGAGTTACTCTTTGTTAAAAGAATTTTCTATATATTTTAACTTTTAAACTGCATTTTTTGGAGAGTTTAGAATGTTAATTTTTTAGAATCTAATGATAATAATAAATCCTTCTTTTTTATGTTTTTGTTAAAAGAGCTCAACGGAACAAGCTCTTTACACATTTATCATTATCATTAAATTGAAGTTTGCAGATTCTACAGGTGACATAGGAACACTCGGCGTGACTTGTAGTCTCTGTTTAGCTTACGTTTGTGTGCTTGCTCTTTGACTTTTGGGTTTGTTAGTGTGTTTTGGTGTGTTGTATGGTTTGACATTCTTTATTGGAATTCACTTTGCTTTTCCAGTACTTGTAGAAATACAAGTATACTCTTTGCTTTAAGTTATTAATTGGAAAGGAAAATTTTTTCAAGGCTTTTTATTAAAACAGGAGGATTTTTTTTTTAGTTTTGTTTGTGTGTTATTTGTAAAATGCTTAAAAGTTGGTGGATCTGCTTCTGCAAAAGAACTGTTTAAAAATTTTTAACACATAAAGCTTTACTTAATTTTATCTGTGGTATTACTTCTGCTCCCCTCTTCTGTTGATCTAAATGTGTTTTAATGTGTGATGTGTCTTTTTAACAGTTGTTTGATTTGCGGGGGAGTGGGGAATACTAAAGGTGTGATGAACATTTTAATTTATTAGGAATGTTGCTACTTTTTGAGATAGATATGTGGGGCTATTGTTTTTTTTCATTTCCTGGGGTACACGTAATGAAGTAAATGTTTGTAAAAAATGTTGATAGGTACGATTACTTGTTCTCTTGTGTGGATAGAGGTAAAATCTGTACTTGATAGTGAATCTACTGAAACCTGAATATTTTTGAATCTCTCAAAAGAAGGGTATTTAGTGATGTTTGTTATAATTGTAGATTTTATAAACTTTGTGGATTAAGAGTTGTTGTAGAAACAGGGGTTTGCACAAGCTGACAATCAGGGTAACTGTAATGATAGCTTTAGCTTGGGATTTAGAGATACGAAACCAGTGTACAAGTGCTTGTGCATTTTGATGAAAAAAGGTATGACTCAATTTTGTGTACTCAAAAATGTTTGGTAATGTGTTTGAGATACTATGGTCCATTTATTTGTTCTTGTATTTCTTTTTGCTAAACATCTTGGTAAAGATGAATGAGCTTTAATATGAGAAATAAAATAAAGGTTAGTTCTGTGTTGTAAAATTTTATGAAGACACGAAAGCTAGCAATATAAATTATTATTACTAATATTTTTTAAAACTATTTTTTTACTTACATTAGTAACATAGGTAGAATCTGTAATTAAATTGAAAGGCTTTGAAAATAGCTGAAAAGCTTTAACAACAGCAGCTAGTTGAACTACTTGAGGAGAACTTTCTACTATTGGAATATTCGATTTCTAATTTTTTGTTGTTTGATTTAACTATACAGTTACTGATTTATGTGTTTTTCTTGACTTATTAGTGAAGAGCGTTGTATTACTTCAAGGCCCTTCACTTAGCAAGGGCTTTTTTTGAAACTCAATTTTGTTTGTAATAATTTGTGACTTGGATAATGAATGGAACAAACACCTGAAAAACTTAACAATGCATTTTCTAAATCATCTGAATTTTGTAATGTCTAATCTAAATAATCTGTATTTAAAGGTAAATATAGAACTGTAAAGTCTTTGCCTGTTAAGGTTAATAGTCTTGCTTTGACCTTAATTACAATTTGTGCTATAATCTCTAGGGTTGTAGAAACTGTTTTTGGAGACTTGTAGGGAAGAAAAACTTATTCTGCTATTAATAATGGATCTTTCTCAGATGGATCTCATTGGAAAATGAGGCTATAAAGTTGTAGCTTCTGTCTCAAAGCAGTCAGGAAGAAAGGTTTCTTTGGAGCATAATGATGGGCTTGTCTTCTTTGGAAAGTTTTTGTGACTTGTTATGCTGAGTTGAGCTTCAGGTGTTAAAATCTTGGGAGATTTAATGTCAAAGTTTTCTCTCAGTAGATCAAAAAGTGGAGCAAGTTCATCGTTGGTAATTTTCAAAATAGGTTTCATCTTGTTAATTTCTGTTAAAAGTTGCTGTAAATCTTGCAAAGTGTTGATGTTGACTTGAAGTTGTATCTTTTGGGGTGAAATTGTTTGTTTTGTTATCTTCTATCTTAGATATTTTTAGGGTGGGATTTCTTGTATCTTAGATGTAGAAATTCTAGTTCAGTCTTTTGGATCTCAGTAACAGCGCTGTCAAGTTTGTTTTATCTTTGTCTGTGTTGGTGCTGCAATGAGTAGATCATCTATGTAGTGTAGAATCGTGGATTGTGGGTGCTTCTGTCAAGCTGTACACGGTACTTGTGTGACAAAATATTGTTAAATTGTTAGAGAATTCTTCATCCCTTGTGGTAAAGATTTCTAGTGATATCTTTGCATTGGCTTCCTTTGCTTGATGACTGGAACTGAGAAGGCAAATCTTGGGGCATCTTCAGGATGAAGTGGTATGTTGAAGAAACAGTCTTTTATATCGATGATGACGAGAGGCCAGTTTCTAGGAATTATTGATAGAGAGGGACGTACAGCAGCTGTCTTCCTTTCAAGACTTGTAATAGTAATCATGGATTCACTTTCTAAACAAACAGTAGTTCTTCTGATCCTTGTGAGTGTTCTCATAGGTGATATTAAGTGTTAGTTATGGGCTAAAACAGGAGAGAAATTACTGAGACATCTGCACCGTATCTGGTATGCCTGTAACATAATTGTTCTACCACGATGAGTTAGGCCACAAGTCAGTTCTGGTTGGTTTAGAACATACCTCTAAGTATGTTCTACTTAGAAGACATGTAGCATTAGAGTAGAAAACACATCTGGATCACCTTGGTACACCGTTTGATTGGTTAACAAAGCATTTTGTTGAGTTACATTTTGTTTGATTATGTCTATAGGTAAAGCAATTGTAAAAGCAAGAGGTTTCTTAGGTTGAATTACTGTTGGGGCTTTAAGGGGAAGAGCTAAAACTAGTAGCTCTTCGTTACAGTTTACTGAAATGCTAACTGGAAAAATTAATAGTCTAAGACTTGTATTGTTATCTTTATCTATAAGAATTAAAAATTCTTGTCTGTGTTGTGATTTGTTAATCAGACCTGTAGGTATACATTCATAACAGAAATTTTTCAAAAACCGTATTAATTTTGAGTTTGCTAACTCCAGTTTTGTCCTTGGAGGTAATAGGAAGGAATGTCTTGTGGTACTGGTGGTAAAGGTAGATATTGTGTTTGGCTTTGAGGTCTCCTAGTGAAGGCTAAGGGGGAAAATTCCCTGGATTCTGGGTTGCTATTACTTGTTTCACCACGCGGTGGGTCGCGCTTTGCTTGGAGTTTAACGGTAGCGGATTACTATCTATATCAAATTTAGAATGACAATTTTTTGCATAATATTTCCCTTTTTGATATTGAGGACAAACAGAAGGTACTTCAGATTTTATTATTGGATCAGGGTAATTCTTTATCACATGACTAGGCTTCTCACATCTGAAGCAGGACTTTTTAGTAAAGGTTCATTGAACAGCAGCAAGAGTTTTTTCAAAAAGTTTTGTTTGTTCTTCAATTGGTTTTTAAAATTTGTTTCTTAGTGAATCATGAGATTTAGTAATTTGCTCTCTAGGGACATTAGCTTGTACTGTAGCAAGATACTGTGGAGTGCTAATTTTACTGTAAGCTGAAAGCATTTGCGTAACAGTTGGAGGCTGTTTGGGTAATGTGGAAATAATTTTTTTGCAATCATCATTCGCATTTACAAATGCTAGGTTTTGGAGAATATAAGAATGAGCTGCTTTATCAGGGCATTGTCTTTCCATAGCTTGTATTATCTTATCTAATAATGTATGATTAATTTGTTCTTTGTGTCATGGTCAAATATGCTTTAAGAGGAGTACTTGTTGATTTGACCGAAATTAAAGTTTTTCTTGCATCTTGTTTAATATCTCTCAACACTGACCTAGGAACAAATTTTGTGTTTCTGGTTTATCATATGACAGTTTGCTAGACAACTTACCTTCTGAAAATTTTTCATATGTACTACTAACATATTTTTCCCATAAAACCTTAATAGGTATCTTCTGCTGGAGTTCTCATAACATAAATTGTGAATTAGTTAAAATCAGACTTGCCACAACGCGACAATCAGTTGGCATGAGTTCATAAGAGTAAAAAAACACATAATTAAAATAAAGAGAGTTAATTCTGCTTTCCTTCAAACTTTGATTTCACTCTTCGATGTTATAATGTGAGAGTGATTAATACATAGGCCTACTATTATCCCTCCCATAAGAGACTGGCATGGCTAAAATTTCTTCATTTAAAAACCTAAAATCTCTTTTTTTTCCAAAAGATATTGCCCTATCTTTTTCTAATCAGACCTTGCTACATCATGTTCTGAACTAGGCAGATTATTGTTGCAGCAACTGATCTCTGAGAGAAATCTATCTTGGTTCCTAGACACAGTTCTGGGCTTTCTGCTCAAAGAAGTCTCAGCTTGGTTCCTTAGTAGTTTGTTACTATTGCAACTCTTGGTCTCAGCTTTATAAATTTTCAAATTTTTGTTAATGATTTAGATCCTGATTTTATGATCCTGATTGTGCTTATTATTTTAAAATTTCCCAACATTTCTCAAAAGTATGTCTAAATTCTAAAGACTTCTTACACTTTAGAAAGGTTTTTACCCTTTTATATTCGTAATCACTTGTGGGCCCCTCTGAAGCAGAAAGTCCTTGAGGGGCTGGAGCATGTGCAGAGAAGGACACGGGAGCTGGGGAAGGGTGTGGAGCGCAGAGCCAAGGAGGAGGTGCTCAGGGTGTTTCAGCCTGGACAATGGGAGGCTGTTGAGAGACCTTCAGGCACACTTCCATAGATCCATACATGACACTGCTCACCACAAGTGCCATTTCCCTGCCAAACATACCCTCACTGCATCCCTGTGCTTTAGACGCTGGTGTCGGAGAGACTCCCTGCCTATTGTTTGTTGCGGTTTTGTTTTGCTGGTTTAGTAGAGGAAAAGCCCTGTTGATTTTCTCATTTTCCAACAAGCACAGATGCTTCTTCACGTTTCCTGCTCTTTTCCAGCACTGGATGAGATTCTGATCCAGTTGTAGGTTTCCATGTCTGCAGCAGCAATAGCAAAGGCATAGATGTCTCTTTCTTACTTTTCCATTTCCGAGTTCTCACAAGCTAAAAGCTCTGTCTTGCAGATATGTCGCCCTGATTCTTGAGTTTTCTAAAGCTTTCTGAGTTTACATTCTATTGGGAAACTTTCCCACACAGTTTCTGTAAATAACGTGTTGTTTTGCATTCCTCCATGGGGGTGGAGAAACTTGATGTACTAGTGTTTTGTCCAATATCTTTGGAGAGGTGGCCCATTCACTCTCCAATCCACTGTCACCTTTGGAGAAGTATAAAAGTTAGAGTCAGAAAATAAACTTTCTCTTTTGCCTTGCAAAGTAGCAGGTAGCTCGCGTTGTGGTTTCTCGTGTCCTATAGCGACACAGATACAACATTGCTTGCTGATGGCAACCAGGGAAGAATATCAGCTTCATATCCATATATAGTTCTGTTGAATTGGCCCGTTTTAATTTGATCTGTGTTGCTTAGAATCCTTTTACACTGAATTTTTATGCTTTCTCCTTGGATGATATGGTGGTAGATGTGAGAAGGAAGGAGGTAACGGCTTGTCCCTCATGTTTCTCATGTGCCCCAGAGCACAAAACCAGCATCAGTGTCTGCCCCAGCCACCTCTGCTCCTAGAGAAGAATACAAAGAGGACCAAATTGAGCAGTATGACCGTGAGGCTCCATCAGGGGTCACAGCAGAGCCTGAATCTTCTGAGCCAGTAAGTGCCACTTGTGGGTGGTGCTGTCGTTAGTGTAAGGCAGAGCTGCAAGTTTCGCTTTTGCGTTTCAGAGCTTTCAAAACTTAAAAAGTCAGTTACAAAGAGATCATTGCTACCTGATAGAAGGGAGGCTGGAATATTTATTTCAGAGCAATTTGCAGTACAGGTGGATTAACAAATTTTAATACCATGAGAGCTCATTGGAATCCCATTGCAATTGGAGTTTCCCAATTTTCCTTGGAAGAAATGGTGGTAGATGTGAGAATATAGGAAGTTATAAATGATAGGCAACAGCCTGTCCCTCATGCTTCTCTCTTGCCACAGATGACAGAGGAAACAACAGTGTCTGCCCTGGCTCCCTCTCCTCCTGGTGAAGCCGAAGAGGAAAAAATTGAGGAGTATGACCACGAGGCTCCATCACTGGTCACACCTGAGCCTGAATCTTCTGAGCCGGTAAGTGCCTGTTGTGGTTGGTGCTGTGTTTAGTGCAAGGCAGAGCTGAAGTTTCTGACCAGCCAGCTCTTGCTGTTGCTGGCCGAGGATGCTGAGTGCTGGAGTCCTGCCAGGACCCAGCGATTTCCTGCAGGCAGTGACCTCCAGCTAGAAATTTGCCTTGGACCTGTCATGTTTAGGCACCAAAGCCTGTTGCCTCAGGGTGAGGGTGTGGCTGCTCAACTCAGTGAAGCTCTGTCTCTTGGGCTTCTGCAGGCCCAGGCCAAGGGAGCACGAGGTAGTGCTGGAGGTCTCAGGGCTTGGTTTGTTTGCTTTCCCTTTGTGGAAACGTGTGTTTGGGTCGTAAAACGGGTCGGCAGATTTCTTGAGTAATTCTTCACTTGAGTAATTCTTCACAGTTTCTTTAGCTCAGCTTTCTTTTGGGTTTTCCATATGCTGCAAGGAAATGAGTGGGTTGTCCATGAATCTGTCGGGGCCGCTCTTGTCCCATCTGACCAAAGAAATAAAGTGCATAGTTGTGAAGCCCTCTTGTAACACGAAAAGCCGAAGGAGCAAGGTTCTGTGGATGCATTTTTTGGTGCAGACTGCAGCTTTGTAAAGTGCATTGGAACCTGGAGGCTCGCATGAAGCTGCAAGTCCTTGACTGCAGTCTTGTGTTGCTCAGAAGAGGAAGGACATCTTGAAGTGGTAGATGCTGTATTTTTAGTCCAATGGGCAACTCTGTGGCTGGGCAGTCAAGAGCCGCTGAACGTTGGCCAGCGCCTGGCCAGGTGGCCAAGAAGGCCAAGGGCATCCTGGCCCGTGTCAGCAGCAGTGGGACAGCAGGAGCAGGGCAGTGACCGTCCCCCTGGGCTGGGCAGCGCTGTGGCCATAGCTGGGAGTGCTGTGTCCATGTGTGGGCCCCTCTGAAGCAGAAAGTCCTTGAGGGGCTGGAGCGTGTGCAGAGAAGGACATGGGAGCTATGGAAGGGTGTGGAGCACAAGGCCAAGGAGGAGGCACCGAGGGAGCCTTTTGAGGGACCTTCAGGCACACTTCCATAAATCCATACATGACAGTGCTCACTACAAGGGCTGTTTCCCTGCAAAACCTTCCCTCACTGCCTCCAAATGCTTTAGCCACCAGAGGAGGGGACACTTTTGATTTGTGGTTTGTTACTTTGCGGTTTGTTGCTTTGCTAGGAGGAGAAGCCCTGCCCATTTTCTTTCTTTCCAGCAAGCAAAGCTGCTTCTGCACAAACTTTCCTGCCCTTTTTGTCCCCCACAGGGTGGGATTCTGATCCAGTTTGACTTTTTCATATCTGCTGCAGCAAAGCAAATGCCTATCTGGCTATTTCCTACTTTTCCATTTCAGGTCTTTAAAGAGCTAAAAGCCCCGTTGTTGTGCAGAGGCACCATTGCTTGCTGATGGCAGCCAGGGAGGACTATCAAATTCATAGAGTACATCAAATAGGATTCTGCTATTTAGCCCATTTTAATCTGGTTGGAGTGATTTAGAATCCCATTGCCAACAAAGGCGATGATTTCTCCTTTGAAGAGGTGGTTGTGGATCTGAGGAGAAACGAGGTTATAAATGAGAGGTAACGGCCTGTCCATCATGCTTCTCTCTTGCCGCAGATGGCAGAAGGAACAGCGGTCTCTGCCCTGGCTCCCTCTGCTCCAGGAGAAGAAGGCAAAGAGCAGCAAAAGGAGCAAGATGACCACAAGCCTGCAGCTGTGCCAGATCGACCCAAGACAGTAAGTGCCAGTTGTGGGTGGTGCTGTCTTTAGTGCAAGGCAGAGATGCAAGTTTCTGACCAGCCAGCTCTTGCTGCTGCTGGCTGAAGATTCTGAGTGCTGGAGTCCTGCAGGATGTAGCCATTTCCTGCAGGCAGTGGACTCCAGCTAGAAATTGGCCTTTGACCTGTCACTTTGAGGCACTGCAGAGCTGGGGGTCTGGCTGAGCTTCTGGCTGCTCAGCTCCTTGAAGCTCGATCTCTGGGCTTCTGCAGTGCCGTGGCCAGGGGCACACGTGGCAGTGATGCAGGTGCCAGGGCTTTGTTTGTCTGTTTTCCCTTTGTGGAAAGCTGTGTTTGGGTTGTGGAAGTGTTCTGCATTTTTCTGGAGTAGTTCTTCACTTGTACAGTCTCTTTTGGCTTTTGCTAAGCTGCAAGGAGATGATTGTTCTGTCCAGGAATCTGTGGGATGCCAGTCTTTTCCAAGCTGTCTGTATTCCTTGTAAATCTGTTCTTTCCCTTTCCCCACAATCTGTGGCTCTTGGCTGAGAGGGATAAGCTGTAGTCTCTGACTGCTTTGTTCTGTTTGACTTGAGGTGCATGTGTTGACATCCCACCGGGCAGCCTCCAAAGACCTGCAGGAACCGACTGGCCGTGAAAATCCCCAAGTTTGTCCTGAGGCACAGGAACTTCTTCCTCCTCAAAAAGTGTGGCAGTTTCAGTATGTCTGCACAGGCTCTGGTCCCAATCCTCGTGCCGCAGGAGCATTACTTCAAGGAAGCTATGATGTGGAACCTGTGAACTCGATCTCGGCCATGGTTGATCTCCTTCTTCTCAGCTCCTTCATCTCCCTCCACGTGGTTTTTGAGAACCAGGAGACTGAAGAGCAGTACCTGCGTATGCTGTGTACGTCTGGTGTATTTCTTGTCTGAGGGTCAGTGGATTGTGTGCAGGTGTCAGCAGAGCTGTACCAAATGTGCCTCCTGAGTTTGGTGTCACAGGGCCATTTAGGACTCCCCAGAGGAAGTGCTGTGCTCCGGGGCAGCGAGAGAGCGCTCTGGGTGTTCCTGCTGCCTCTGAAGGCAGCTTGAACTGGCTTGGGTTTGCCTGAGCTTCCCTCTCGGCTAATGGCTGAAGCAGGGATTTTTCTTGCATCAGCAGAAGGCTGTAACCCAGCAAGTGATCTAGGCAAGTCCTGCATGCTAGTGGCCAAACCAAAGAGAATTTTTAGCTTTCTAAATTCCCCTTAGACTCCTGACCTCCAACCAGTCATCAGATCAAAAAATCTTCACAGAAATTTACTGTTGGAGTTTTGTCTTTTTTGTTGGAAAATTTTTTTTAGGGGGGTGGGCTTGTTTATTTTTTCTGGTTTGGTTTTTTTTGTGTGGGTTTTTTTTTTTGGGGGGGGGGGTTTGGTTTTGTTTGTTTTGTTGTGGGGCTTTTTGGTGGAGTTGGTTTATCTCCATCCTGAAGGAGCCCTTCTGCCCCACATCTCTTATTGATGTCATTTTTATGACATTTTTATGTTACCACTACTACATCTACAGTTTCTTTTCATGAGAATGCTATATTTTTGTCAATAAGAACTACTGTGAAAGAACATTAGGTTACAGGATAAATAGAGAGCAGGAGGTGTTTTCCGTGTGCCCCCAAAGAAAAGAAACAGATACTTTTATAACAATCTGTATTTCATATCCTAGTTTTATGCTTCTAAAGATGTGTCCAAGAGACACATTGAAGTGGAGTGATCAGATAAAACTGTACTGCAGGCATTTCTCAGGAGACAGCCTCCAGCCCATCCATGGTATATTCCTCAGATCCATGGCACTTTTTCGTACCTTCCCCACTCTTTCCAATGACTGTTAGAATCCTAACCATTGGCCCGAGCCCTGCTCAGCTCCGTCTCTAGGAAAACACAAGTCCTCTGGGATTCCGCAGCACAGCCCAATGAATCTGCTTCTTGCCCATAACAGCTGCCAGTGCTGAGCTCTCAGATAAGACCTGGTGGAGCTGAGAGCAGAGCCCAGTGGATTGTGTGTCTACCATCACCTGTTGGGACAAAAAGGGCATTGATCTGCACCTCGGTGTGTCTGATCTCAATGCCCATCCTGTTGTGTCCTGAATGGGGGCAACAGTTTGTACAGGCTCAGGCTGCCTGTGGCTTCTTCCCATTGCTTGTCAGTGCTCATGCTTGGCCTTTGCCAGCCTTCTTGTGGTAGCTACCCTGTCCCTGAGGGCTGGTGGGACTGCAGAGGCTGGAGCCTTCCTTAGCCCCGAGAGGGGTGTCTGTGAGCTCAGCCTGCTCATAAAGGGTGAGGGTCCCGATGCTGAAAGCCCCATCGGGGTTGGTTATAGCATGAGCTGCTCTGGTTTACAATTGGAAAGGCATTGTTTTGGCAATCTTTTGGCTGAAAGCTGGAGAAGTTGTGCTCCACTCCTGGGAATGCATCTCCCTGTGCTTTGTTTCCTGTCAAGAGAACTCTTCCATGGACTCTACAAAATCAGTCTCTGTGCCAGCCATCTGCACTGCAGGGCTGCCTGTCTTGTTGCTGTTGCTGTTGCTGTTGTTGCTAACCAGCTGACCGTCCCCAGACACTGGGGCTGCCTTTTGTATCTCCTGGAAGCTGGGATCTCTGCTTTGAAGTGAGCATCTTGCATTTTGTTTCCCTCAGGGAAAATGGTGAACACGGAAGATCCCAAGATGAAATACACTGAAATGGAATATATTGGCAAGGGGTGAGTCCAGCCACACGTGCATCTACACAACCACGGGCCAGGTGTTTTTCTGGTATATCACTGGTATATCACGTGTTCCACTGGAATATCTATCCAATGTGAAGTCAGGTCAGCTGCAAACATGTTCAGACACTGGAGATCGATTGTCCCATCTCTTCAGTGCTGCTCAGAACTTGTGAGTGTGCTCAGAAGGCATTGTCAGAGACATCTCCATGCTGCTGAGGTCTTGCCTACATCAAGGAACAGGACCTGGAAGATTTCCTTGTCTCTCAAGTGTGGGAAAGCTCTGTGTTAATTTCTTCAGTATTTTTGTATGTCTCAAAATCACACTGACACACCAATGAACAAAGAAGAATCTTGCTTGCCTGAAAGGACAACCTAGCCCCTATCAAAGCTATGAGATAACAGTTCCCAGGAACATTTCTTTCCCATGATTAGTGGAAGGAAATACTCCATGGTCAGGATAGGAACCACAGAGTTTAGAAACTGAAACCCAAGATGAAAGAATCAATTCCTTTAGGAGCTGAGGCAGTAAATCCCAATGCTTCTGCAACCGGCCCAGGCACTGCCCATGCACTTGAGAGGAAAATACATCATCTGCCTTCTGGCAGAGTCCCCCTGCATCCTGCAGGTTTTAGTCATTTACAGCAGAGATCTCCTGTGTTGGGCAGCTTTCACTCTTAAGAAATAAACAGCTTCTCCCTTCTCTGCTTCTGTTTTGTTTCTAGGCATTTTGGATCTGTGGTTAGAGCACTCAACAAAGCCACGGGAGGAGAGGTAAATGCCAACATCCCCTGCAGACTTTGCTGCACTCAAAGGCTTTCCCATCTGGTGTGAGCAGCTGTGGCCAGAGCTTTGGGGAGAGCTGTGCTGAAGAGGCAAAAGAAACACAGACTGGTACCAGCCTGCAAAATACATTGGGGACAGTCTTTGTCCTTCTCAGCTGCCAGAAGGAAGGCACGCAGGGCAGCAGTTCATTTCAGAGAAGGATGTGCTCACTCGCTCTCAATTGCTAAAGCAAAGGTGGTGCCTTAGAGCATCTCACTGCTCTTTGGGGCGACAGCTTCAGAGTCCTGAATTCTCACTTCTGGTTGCCAGCAAATGCATCTGAGAGTTACCGGTAGCTCCTCAGACACCTGCAGTGCTGCACTTGGGAACTGCACATAGGGAGAGATCTGCAAGGCGTCCCTAGAAGCCCTAAGCCCTGCCCATAGCCCTGGATTAGCCACAGAGTATTAAGGCATGGATTACTTCTTCTGAATCCCATACAAAGCAGCAGGGAGTGGGCTCAGAGGTTTGTGGGTGATAGTTGAGATACCACTGTTACCAAGTGGACACGGCAAAACCTCAGTGGCCACGTGTCCTGTAACTGGCCCCCAAGGGAGCAGAGAAATGGGCTGTTGCAATGTCAGTTCCTAATTACTGCAATGCCTAATCACAAGGTATTTTTGCACAGCTTGGCTGTGTCATTGCAAAATCACTCGCTCCATGTGCCTTGTGATCTCGTGCCACCAACTTCTCAAGTTACTGATTTTCAGTGTCATTTTAGGTGGCCATAAAGAAAATAAGACTTAACGGATGGCAGAGAAAGCAACTAGCTGTTAATGAAATCGAAATCATGAAGAAGCATAGGAGTCCCAGTGTTGTGAATTACTTAGATAGGTGAGTAGCCATGGTCTTATCCCATGAATATGCACGTACATACCACACACATGAGAGGTTAAAAATCCACTTTGGTCACTTCTAGAAAGTAGAGCTGTTAATTATTATGTATTAATATTTCTCTGCTCATCTCCAATGGATGAGAAGAGAGTGCATCTTGCCTGCATGAGTATTCCCTGGAACATGTAGTTTGAAAATTATTCCAAAATTATTCAAAACCTGGATCAGCTGTATCTTACAAAGTTAATACCTTCTAAATTCACTGCCTCCACATTCATTGGGATTGATTTTTTAAAGTTTCTTCAATGCTGAATGATGAACCATCCTAAAGTGGATTTCCCTTGGATTGTTGCCCCTCTTTTCCATTGCTATGCATGCCAGGAAGACTAGGTGCTTATTTCCAGAAACAGCATTTGTGACAGGATTTTATCTGGGCTCTTACTAAACTTCACTTTTCACTTGCTGGCCATCTAAGACATCTCCTTTTTCACAGCTGTGCCTTTCTCCCTGAGGCTGCACAGATTGCAAACAAAGCACAGCCGAGAGGGAATGTCTATTCCTTTTATTCTGTCCTTGTCACAAAGGGCCTTGGAAACAAGAGGCCCGGAAGCAAAAAATCAACCTTACCATACATGTTTATCTTCACGTCCTTGTTTCTTTCCTTCAGCTACCTTCTGGGTGAGGAACTCTGGCTGGTCATGGAGTACATGGACGGAGGCACTCTGTGGGATGTCATCAGCAAGATCTTCCTGACTGAAACCGAGATAGCAGTCATCAGTCGGGAGGTCAGCAAGCCCACCTGTGCTTCCAAGGGTTTGGGCAGGATTGTCTGGGAAACAGGGGCTCAGAACAGGAGAGGTTTCATGTGCCAGGCTTTGCTTCTGTGTTGCTGGTACGCTATGGGCAGGTAAAAGCATCTCCAGTGAAATGCCTGGAGTGCCCTGCACTCACTGTACTCAGTTCTTGTACTCTTATCTCCTGCTGCTCTATTCTCACTCTGCCTCTTGTGTCTGCTGTTCTCCATGTTTCCTCCCTAAACTTTTGCCTGTCTTCACTGCATTCCTTGCTTGTAGAAGCAAGGTGCTGGTAGCAGGATTTGAAATGCACAGCTAAGAAAAAAAGAGAGACTCCTTTCTCTCAGTCCTCAGCTCAAAACCATAGTAGTGCAGCCAAAATGCTCTTTGCTTCTGAGCACACCACTGCAGCAGCAGTCATCCTGGCTGGTTTGCAGGGGACAGTCTACAACAGCAGGTGCTCTTGCACTTTCAAAAGGTGACATGCCTTTCCTTAGAAAGGTCCTGCTCTGCAAGTGTTGGAGCAGCAACTCTTCCTCTCAATGGCACTGTGTTGTGCCATTACTCCCCAGTCCCCTGGGGAATGGGAATCTTTTAGAGTCTCTGTTTCCTGTCTGGTGTGATGAAATCACTAGTTTTTGCCCTCCTGTTTCTGTTTTCTCTCTCAGTGCCTGCAAGGATTGGATTTTCTTCACTCAAACCATGTGATCCACCGAGATGTGAAGAGCGACAACATCCTTCTCAGAACCGGCGGCTCTGTCAAGCTGGGTCAGTATATTCCTGGTCAGGTGCAGGGTTCAGGGATGTGGGGTGAGGGGCTGCTTTGAGTGGCTGCCAGCTCCTCAGAAATGGTGCTGGTGGCAGTGCAGGGACCCCCCGCTCTGAGCTGATGACACGGTTGCACGGTGCACAGAGGTATGAGAAGGAACAAGCAGTCAAGAGTGGTGTTGCTCTGTGTGTGTCCCTTCCAGAGGGAGGGAGCTACAAGTCTAAAGCTTCCAAAGAACAAAAGCCACTGCTGAAGGCAGTATACAAAATGAGGGGATTTGGCTAACATCCTGAGGAAACAGAGCAGGGACAGCTGTCCAGGAGATTCAACAGCACATTCTCAAACTTCTACTGGGGAATTCTTTTGCTTGGTTTCCTAATTGCACAGAATTCAAATAAAACCAGTATTTTGCTTTCCCCTCAGCTGATTTTGGCATCTCTGTTGAGCTCAGCCCCGAGAAGAAGAGACCGTCCTCTGTAGCCGGGACTCCTTGGTGGATGGCGCCTGAAGTGGTGACGCGTCAACCATATGGCCCCAAAGTGGACATATGGTCTTTTGGAATTGTTGGAATTGAAATGGTAGAACGGGAAGTTCCTTACAGGAGTCGAAGTCCTGCCACGGTAAAGAACAAATACACACTGATCCTGCTTGTCTTTCTCACCTGCCCCGTGTTCAGCGTGCCATTGGACAAGATCCCATTGCCATCTGCTGGAACTACTTCCACCAAGGTCCCCTGCTTAAAATGTCCCTGCAACACATCAGCATCTGCTGTAGTTTTGGTTGCATCAGTGTGGAACTCAAGCCTTTCCACATACAAACAAACCCCATGCTCAGGCAATACTTTCCTTTAGGTTATAAGGTCTGTGTAGATGGACTCCTGCCCTGAGGATTCCCTGTTGCTTCTCTGTTTGTACCCATTGCCTGACTTGGATCTGAGCAAAACCCCTTTCAGCTATGAAGTGCCGAGCTGCAGGTGGGAGCACACCTGATGTCCCCCAGTGTTGCAGCATTTCTGAGAGAGAGAGGCCATGATTTATGTCTGGAATGAGATTTGAGCTACTCCAGTCTAGGCCTCAGATCGGGCCTTGTGAGGCCTTCCAGCCTGTGACACAGTTAGAAATTAAGAGTTTGTGGCACAGTTAGAAATTAAGAGTTTGTGGCACAGTTAGAAATTCTATTAAGGTGTGATGTGAAGAGCTGGGCTGTCTGGGTGTGAAGTAGTATAGGTTTATAATGAGAAGTTTAGTCCACCTTAAGACAAAGACAAACAATGTTAGCTTGCCAATGAGAGTGCCTTTGTAAACTGTAAACTATATAGAAGTGTGTGTAAAGTGCCATCTTCTCACTAATAAACGGAGAATGTTTAATTAACCATATTGGTTTGACGTGTGTTTGTCCTGTCCAGCTTTCCTGTTTTATGAGGAGCCTGGCTTTGCCCCAGGCCTCTCCTGTGGGCTGGAGCCCCAGGGGGCAGCTCCACCATGAACAATTCCTTTTCCCATTGCAGGAGTCTCCTTTGGTGTGGAAAAGACAGAAAGAAAGGAGATTTCCTGCCTTCCCCTCTCTCAGGGCTGCAGAAGTCCTCAAACTTCCCTCCTGCTGCTCCCACAGAGAGAATGCTGGCCTAGGGACTCTCTGCTGTTGGATTTTGGGCATGGGAGGAGGGAGACACTTGGTTGTCCCTGTGGACACAAGAAATGGTCCAACATCCAGTCCCAAATATTCGTGTGGCATTTGTCATCCTTCAGTGATTCCAGTTTAGTTTTGGAAAGCAGAGAATAGGAGGAGAGGGCCCAGGAAAGGAACAATCCTTCTGTAGCCCCTGCCAGGAGGGGACAGCCGGGGGGTCGGGCTCTGCTCCCAGGGAACAGGGACAGGACAAGGGGAAATGGCCTCAGGCTGGGCCAGGGCAGGCTCAGCTGGGACAGCAGCAGCAATTTCCCCATGGAAAGGGAGCTCAGGCCCTGGCAGGGGCTGCCCAGGGAGCTTTGGAGTGCCCATCCCTGCAGGTGTCCCCTGGAGGTGTCACGGAGTGCTCTGGGCTGGGGACAAGGTGGGCATGGGCCCAGCTGGGACTCCCTGGGCTGGGAGGGCTTTTCCAGCCCCAGGGATTCTGGGGTTCTGTGAGAGCTCTCCCAGCAGAAAGAAAAGCCAACACCGGAGAAAGGCCCTGTCCTGGAGCAGCAGAGGAGCAGCCCCGAGGCTGGAGGAGCCAGGAGCGGGCTCCAGGCACGGCTACTCAGCCCTGAGCCCTGTGGGGCTGCCCAGCAGCAGCAGCAGCAGCAGCAGCAGAGCCCCAGAGCTGCGCTGCTGCTGCGCTGCTGCTGCGCTGCTTTGGGCTCTGCGGCTGCACAGCCCCGTGCAGCTGCTGCCGCAGGGATGTGTCAGGAGCAGCACAGAGCTGCTGCTGCTGCCTCAGCTGGGGCTGCAGCGGGGGAACCCCTCCCGCCCGGCCCAGGGCTGCTGGAGGCAGGCAGGGCTGCAGGAACAGCCCCGGCCCGGCTCCCCGGCCACGGGCAGCGGCAGAGCGGGGCTCCGCTGCCTTCGCTGTGCTGCCTGCACAGCCCTGCTGCAAAGGGCTGCCCGGCACAGCTCTCTGCCAGCCGGGCTCAGCCTGCGCCTCCCGTTTGCCCGCAGAGAGCAGCGACAGCCCTGCCCCGCCGGCCCGGCCGGAAACTCTCCCGCTGCCGCTGGGGCTGAGCCCGCGCTGCCCGCGGGGCGCTCCGTGGCTCGGGCTGGGACAGTGCATCGGCACCTCGGAGAGACAGGACACGGAATCTGGGCACTCTGCTCTGGGGCCTTACCGACGTTGTTAGCAAACACACAGATTCTTCACTAACGGGAACTGCGTGGGGGCGTTATGATGCATTGTGATTACAGCATATGGTACATTAATGTTTTTATTGCATAGACTGTAATATAAATATACAATATCTAATAACAATAAATTATTTCTAAGTTTTATTTATTTCTTCAATTTTCTCTTCACTTTCCTATTCTTATTCTTCTTATGGTTTATCTTCTTCCAACACTTTACTATTCTTCTTGTTTGCTACTTCTATGTATTTTTATATTCTTATTCCTATTCCTATTCTTCTTCTACATATTTTAAAACTCTTATTCCTATTCCTATTCTTCTTCTTCTACATATGTAAAAATTCTTATTCCTATTATTCTTCTTCTACATATTTTGAAATTCTTACTCCTATTCCTAGTACTCTTCTTCTTCTAAGTATTTCTAAATTCTTATTACTATACTTCTTCTATCTATTCTTAAATCAACATTCTATGTCTTGTCTTTTTAGTCTTCATCTTTGTCTTCTTCCTCTTTGTTGTCTTCTTCATCTTCTTCATCCTATTTGTCGTCATCTTCTTCACTGTCTTCATCTTTGTCTTCTTCCTCTTTGTTGTCTTCTTCATCTTCTTCATCCTATTTGTCGTCATCTTCTTCACTGTCTTCATCATCTTCATCTGCTGAGTCGTCGGTGTCCTCTTTTTCTGTGTCTTTGTCTTCATCTTCTTTGTCTTGGTCTTCTTTGCCGTTGTCCCGGAGGGGTTTGTGCTGAGAGTCTGTTCCAGGAGCCTCTGCTTTGTGCCCAAGAAATGGTTATTGCACCTTCCAGCCCGGGGCCGGGTGTGTGCGGGGCAGGGATGGGGGAGCTTTGGGCTCTTTGGGTGGGCATTTTCCAAGCCTCACTGCCCAGGCCTTCGTGGCTCTGCCTGCTTGGGTTTTGCTTGGCTTGTCTGGCCCATCCAAAGGCTTTTCTCTTCCCAGATTTGGAGGAGCTGCAGCAGCAATCTCTGAGCCCCTCGAGCCGAGCCGAAGAGCTGCTGCTCCGACACAGAGGAGCGGGACTGGCAGGAGCGGTCATCTTCATGTTCTTCCTGTTCTTAACCTTCCTTCTCTTCCTCCTCTTCACCCTTTTCCGTGTCTGTTTTACTCCTCCGTCCGTGGCCTGAGGCAGGGACAGCGGAACAGCCCCCGCAGCGCCCGCAGCGCCCGCCTGAAGCGGGAGGGACGTTTCCTGGGGGCAGCCGGCTGCCCGCGGAGGGCCTGGGCTCTCAGCCGGGCAGGCCAGGGGCTGGGGGGGCTGTGCGGGGCAGGCGCCGGCCCTTGGCTGCACGGCTCCTGTGCCGGGCACTCAGCCCAGGCCTCCCGAGGGACGGGCACTGGGAGCCCCTCTGCCACAAAAACTTTCCATTTCTGGTGTTTGCCGTCTTCTGGGGGCAGCTCCAGGAGGCTCACATCGTCCCACTCATCGTCCTCGGGGCACAAGGGCTTGGCCAAGATGACGTGCTGGGGCCAGTTCTCCTGCACGAGCCCCGTGTCGCTGTCGTCGCCCCAGCTGGAGAGTCCTGAGGGTCTGCTGCCATTCCCTCTGGACACCTTCCGGCCAAGGTATTCTTCCCAGTCCGAAAGTTCTGCGCAGCTGACGACATCTCCTCCGCACAGCACTTGCTCAGGGTATTCTTCCCAGTCGGAGGGGCCTTGGGAGCTGCTGACTACACCGTGGGGCAGATCTTCCTCTGTGTATTGTTCATAGTAGGACACTTCCTGGGACAGTTCTGGGTCTCCAACCAGGAAAGGCTCCAGGTCATACAAGAATTGCCAGAATTTCATTTCCTCATTGGAGTCGTCCGTCTTCTCCTGCACTGCCAGTCCTGACCCTGCTGCTGCCTCCTCAGCAGCTCCAGACGGGGCAGCAGCTGCCGGCTCGGCCTCCGTGGGACTGCCGGGGAGAGGAGAGGCGCTGGGCAGGGCAGGGGCTGCCTCTGCTGCCACCTCTGTGCCCACGGGGCTGGCAGAGCTGGGCCCCTCTGGGGGAGAAGGCTGGGTGTCCCCCTCCTTCACTGGGCCCACAGGCTTCTCCCCAGAGCTGGAGCTCACATCGTCCTCCTCCTGGGACAGCTCTTGGATGAGCGAGACTGTCCCCTGGGACAGCTCTGGCTCTACTTCTTCTTCCTCTTTGTCACTGTTGGATGACCAGTCGCTGTTCGAAGCCAAGGCCTCCAGGCTCCAGTGCTGTGACAGCACTGGCCCTGCCAGTGCCAACACTGCCCTCTCCAGCTCCTCCCAGAGGTCCTGGGCTCCCAGAGGGGCAGACAAGGGGCTGGGGGTTCTGTGTGGGGCAGGAACCTGGCTCTCTTCCTCAATGTCAAAGTCCCAGTCGCTGTCCGGAGCCAAGGCCTCCAGGCTCCAGTGCTGTGACAGCACTGGCCCTGCCAGCGCCAACACTGCCCTCTCCGGCTCCTCCCAGGGGGCCTGGGCTCCCAGCGGGGCAGATGAGGGGCTTGGGGTGCTGTGTGAGGCAGGCACCGGGCTCCCCTCCTCACTATCAGCATCCCAGTCGCTGTCCGGAGCCAAGGCCTCCAGGCTCCAGTGCTGTGACAGCACTGGCCCTAACAGCGCCAACACTGCGCTGCTGCTGCTCCTTTGGGCACAAAGCGAGGTCCAAAAGAGTCTGTTCAGGGAAAGTAAATTTACTTTCCAGAGTTTACTTTTTCAAAAGAAAAAGTTAAAAAATCCAGGAAATGCAGAGAACTGAAGGGGTTATTGTTGAAAGGAAAGGCTATTTATGAAACGTTAGTGGTTTATAACTGAAAAAAAAAGAAAAAAGCCTTTTGATAAAAAGAGGGAAGGGAAGGTGAGGTGAGGTGAGGTGAGGTGAGGTGAGGTGAGGTGAGGTGAGGTGAGGTGAGGTGAGGTGAGGTGAGGTGAGGTGAAGGGAGGTGAGGGAAGGGAAGGGAAGGGAAGGGAAGGGAAGGGAAGGGAAGGGAAGGGAAGGGAAGGGAAGGGAAGGGAAGGGAAGGGAAGGGAAGGGAAGGGAAGGGAAGGGAAGGGAAGGGAAGGGAAGGGAAGGGAAGGGAAGGGAAGGGAAGGGAAGGGAAGGGAAGGGAAGGGAAGGGAAGGGAAGGGAAGGGAAGGGAAGGGAAGGGAAGGGAAGGGAAGGGAAGGGAAGGGAAGGGAAGGGAAGGGAAGGGAAGGGAAGGGAAGGGAAGGGATGGTGGGAGAGAAGCTGGAAGGCACAAAGGAAGGAAGGAAATTAAAAATTACAATTAAAAAAAAAATCAAAAAACAAAACACACACCAAACATACACCCCCAAAAAATCCAACCTACCAAGCAAATTAAAACTTAGAATATCTAAGCAAGTGGGGACTAATAAAATAAAAAGATAACAGCATTCATTTTAATCCCTTTGTTTTAATCCCTGTATTAGCTTTCACCATCCACTCTCTCTTCTGAAAAATAGCTCAGAATGTTTGTGTTTGCACTGGTTGTATTGCTCCATTATGCTGACATGTAAATATTGCTGATTTTGCCTACAGAAGCCGTGCAGCATGAAGGGAAATGCTGGCTAGGAACCCACATCCAAGTGACTGAAATTGCTTGAAAAGCAGACTTACCATCACTGTCACCAGCATGTGCAGGAGGTGTTCCGGCTAGTTGGTGTCCAATTCGACCCCAGAAAGATTCTATGAAGAGAAAGTAATTTTCAATCTAAAAATTGTTTTTGTTTTATAGGAATTGCACAGCACTGAAATGGCGTGGTGGCAAGGAAAGGCCATTACAAGTATTGGTTTATAACATAAAGGAAGGAAAAAGTCTTTGGTAAAAAAGAACAATAACAACAACAACACAACAACAAAAATCCCAAAAGAAAAACCCAAAAAAACCAAAGGAAAGAAAGAAATTTAAAATAGTAAAAAAAAAAAAAAAAAAAAAAAAACCAAACCAAAAACATGAAACATGCACCCACCCACAACCATTAGTCTCCAAAATCAAAAGAATCCAAACAACCCACCAACCAAACCCAAATGAAAACCAAATATGTCCAAGCAAATGGAGACCAATAAGAAAAAACCCTATAGTAGTAATTTTATTTCCTGTGTTAGCTTTCCCCATCCTCTTTCTCTTCTGAGAACATCTCACAACTTTGCTGTTAGCACCAGTTTTACTGCTTCATAGTATTTGCAATTAAGGACTATTGTATTTGCCTACAGAAGCTGTGCAGCATGAGGGAGATGCTGCCTAGGAACCCACATCGCAATTGCTTGACAAGCAGACTTACCATCACGAGCATGAGCAGGTGCAGGAGGTGCACGAGCTGCTTGGGATGAAACAGGAAGCCAGAAAGAGTCTGTTCAGTGAAAGTAAAATCACTTCAGAGGAGGTAAATTTTAAAAAGCAAGGAAATGCACAGAACTGGAAGGGTTATGTTTGCAAGAAATGGCATATTCAAAATGTTAGCAGTAGTGTAATTGCTCCATTATGTTTACAATGAAGTATTGTTATATTGTCTGCAGAAGCTCTGTGGCATGAAGGGAGAGGCTGGCTCTGAATGCACATCCAATACTGTGGACAATAATTGCTTGACAAGCACACTTACCATCAGGACCAGGAGTACGAGGTGTAGCAGCTTCTTGGGGTTCAATGCGATGTTTAAAGGAATCTGTTCAGAGAAAGTACATTTACTTCAGTGTCTTAGGGTATCACATAAGATGCAACCCAGAGGTATGTATTCTATTACCATCTACATCAGCTGTTCAGAGAAATGGGGCAGTATTCTTTATCCTCTCCATGACTCAGTCCTGACGACTCCTTCCAGAGGCCTGTGTCTGCCAATGGGCCATCAAGGCCTCACTGCATCACCCATAAAATTCCATCATCCCATTGTGAGATGCTCTGCCCAATGGGGAGAGTCAAGCATTTGTACCTGGATATAATCTGAGAGCTGGAACACCAGAACAACCTTACCAACTGGATTTCCAGAGGACAAGAGCTGCATAACTACCTCTGGATCTACAGAGGAAGACCAGACCCTTCTACAGGATCACTACTTCAGCAGAAACACATCTATCACTTCAGCAGGACTGCAGCCACCATTTTATCAGACTGCTACCACCACCCTGACCAACAGGGTGTCAGGTTGTATCCTGACTCTTTAGGCCAGTGTTTTCTGCCTTTATTTTAATTGTCCTATGAAATACTAGTTCTGACTTGGAATCTCGCACTGGTTAGTTTTCAAACTAGGACACAGTACAAGGTACCAGCTGATTTGGGTTCAAAGTGACACCAAAAAGACTCTGATCAGTGAAAGTAAATTTACTTCAGAGGAAGTAATTTAAAAAAAATGGAATGCAAAGAAATGCATTAAGTATTGTTGTATTTGCCTACAGAAACTGTGCAGCATGAAGGGAGATGCTGGCTCTGAACCCATGTCCAACTGACAGCAGTTGCTTGAAATGCGGACTTACCATCAGCAGGAAAAGGAGGAGCAGTGGGTTTACCAGCTGCTCGGAGTGAAAAAAGAGGCTGAAAAGTACCTGTTCACAGAAAGTAAATTTACGTCAAAGAAGGTAAATAAAAAAAAAAAAAAAAGGAAATGCAAAGAACTGAAATGGTTATGGTTGAAAGAAAAAACCTTTAAAAAAAGTTAATGGTTTATAACATAATGAAAGGAAAAAGTTTTCAGTTAAAAATATAAACAGAAAGAAGAAATAAAAGAAAAAAATTAAAAACAAAAACCCACCCACCCCCACCACTCCCCAAAACCAAAAAATTCAACCAACCAAGCAAGCAAATCTAAAATAAAATCAAATAAAATCAAAAATATCCAAGCAATTAGGGACCAATAGGAAAAAAAATTACAGTACTCACCATCCCCTTTCTCTTCTGAAAAAAGTATCACAACATTTCTGTTTGCACTAGTTTATTTGCTCCATTACGTTTAAAATCGAGTATTGTATTTGCCTACAGAAGCTGTGCAGCATGGAGGGAGATGCTGCCTAGGAACCCCCATCCAATAGACTATAATTGCTTGAAAAACAGACTTACCATCAGGAGCAGGAGCTGGAGCAGGAGCAGGAGCTGGAGCTGGAGCTGGAGCTGGAGCAGGAGCTGGAGCAGGAGGAGCAATAGGTCTACCAGCTGCTTGGGGTGAAACATGAGGCTGAAAAATAGCTGTTGAGTAAAAGTAAGATTTAAAAACCAAGGAAATGCACAGACTGGAAATGGTTATGGTTGAAAGAAAAGGCTGTCACAAAATGTTAATGGTTTATAGCAGAAAGAAAGGAAAAACACTTTTATTATTAAAAAAAAAAAAGAAAGAAAACAATTAAAACACGTAATAAAAGGAAAAAATCAAAAAGCAAACACCCATATACTCACCTCAACCACTCCCCAAAACCAAAAACCTACAAGCAACCAAGCATCCAAAACAAGAAACCAAACTAAAAAAAAATAATAAAAACAAAAACAAAACAACAACAACAACAAAACAACACCACAAGGAAATAGGGGACAATAGGAAAAACAATTCCAGAAATAATTTAAATCCCTGTCTTAGCTTTCATCATCCCCTTTCTCTCCTTTAAAAAGATACACAACATTTCTGTTTTCATTATTTTAATGCTCCATTATGTTTTCAATAATTGTTGTTGTATTTGCCTTTGTATTTGCATCTATACGGGGTGCTTTCAGTGCAACGCTAACCGAAAATATCTGTTCAGAGATATTAAATTTACTTCAGAGGAGGTAAATTTTAAAAAGAAAGTAAATGCACAGAACTGAAATGGTTATATTTACAAGAAAATATGATTAAAAAATATTAATGCTTTATAACATAATGAAAGACATTTTCTATATTTTCTATAACATAGAAAATTACAAAAAATCATTTAAAAAGTCAAAAAACAAAAACCCACCCACCCATCCGCTACTGCTACTCCACAAAACCAAAAAAAAAATCCAACCAACCAAAGCAAAACTCAGAAATACCCATGCAAATGGGGGCCAATTAAAAAACCCCACAATATTCACAGAATTCGCAGTATTCATAGAATGACTAGGTTGGAAAAGACCTTAAAGATCATCGAGTCCAACCCATGCCTTAACACGTCAACTAAAACATAGCACTGCGTGCCACATCCAGTCTTCTTTTAAACACATCCAGGGATGGTGACTTCATCACCTCCCTGGGCAGGTCATTACAGAACTTTATCACCCTTTCTATAAAAATATTCTTCCCTATATCCAACCCATATTTCCCTTGGTGCAGCTTGTGACTGTGTCCTCTGGTTCTGTCAGTGCTGCCTGGAGAAAGAGACCAACCCTGACGTAACTATGACCACATTTCAGGGAGTTGAAGAGAGTAATAAGGTCACCTCTGAGTCTCCTTTTCTCCAGGCCAAGCACCCCCATCTCCCTCAGTCATTCCTCACAGGACTTGTGTTCCAAGCCCCTCACCAGCCTCGTTGCCCTCCTCTGGATGCGCTCAAGCATCTCAATGTCCTTCCCAAACTGAGGGCCCAGAACTGGACACAGCACTCAAGGTGCAGCCTCACCATTGCTGAGTACAGGGGAAGGATAACATCCCTGCTCCTGATGGCCAGGATGCTGTTGGCATCCTGATAGAGGCCAGGATGCCATTGGCCATCTTGGCCATCAGGGCACACTGCTGGCTTATGTTGAGCCAGCTCTCAACACCCCCAGGTCGTTTTCCACCTGAGCCCTGTCCAGTTACACTGTCCCCAGCCTATAACATTGTAGGAGTTATTGTGGCCACAATGCAGGACTTGGCACTTGGACTTATTCAACTTCATCCTCTTGTACTCTGCCCATCCATTCGACCATTCCAGGTCTCTCTGCAGAGCTCTCCTACCCTCCAACAGATTGACACAAACTCCCAGCTTAGTGTCATACACAAACTTACTAATGAAAGACTCAATCCCCTCCTCTATGTGATTAATAATGATATTAAACAGGACTGGTTCCAGCACAGAGCCCTGAGGGACACCACTGGTGCCTGTCCCCAGCTGGATGCAGCACTGTTCACCACCACTCTTTGGGCTGGCCATCCAGCCAGTTCTGAGCCCAGCACAGAGTGCTCCTGTCCCAGCTGTGGGGGCTGCAGCTTCTCCAGGAGTTTGCTGTGGGAGACAGAGCTGGAGTCCAAATACACAACATCCACAGCCTTTCCTGCATCCATCAAGTGGGTCATTTGGTCATAAAAGGAGATCAGGTTGGTCAGACACAACCTACCCCTCCTAAACCCCTGCTAGCTGTGTCTGACACCCTGGCCATCCTGTAAGCGCTGTGGGATGACACTCAGTGTAAACTGTTCCATCACCTTACCGGGTACTGAGGTCAGGCTAAACGGCCTATAATTAACAGGATCTTCCTCCCCTCCCTTTTTATGAATAGGTGTCACATTGGCCAGCTTCCAGTCATCTAGAACCTTACCAGTGAGCCAGGACTGCTGGTAAATGATAGAGAGTGGCTTCACAAGCTCATCTGCCATCTCTCTCATCACCCTGGGGTGGATCCCATCCAGGCCCATAGATTTATGAACATCCAAGCATCTCAGCAATACTGTGACTGCCTCCTCCTGGATAACAGGGGGCTCATTCTGCTCCCTGACACCATCTACCAACTCAGGAGGACAGTTGTCCTGAAAGCAAGTCTTCCAACTAAAATATGAGGCAAAGAAGACATTAAGCACTTCTGCCTTCTCCTCATCTGCAGTTACTAAGTTCCCTTCTGCATCTAATAAAGAACAAAGGTTGTTCTTACTCTTCCTTTTACCATTACTGTATTTATAAAACCATTTTTTATCATCCTTTACAAATGTTGCCATTTTAAGTTCAAACAGAGCTTTGGCCTCCCTAACTTTTTTCCTACATACTCTAGGAGTCCCCTTAAATGCCTCCTGAGAAACCTCCTTCCAAAAATAATGCATCACTTTTTTATTCCTAAGCTCCTCCAAAACCTCCTTGCCCATCCAGGTTGGGTGTTTGCCTTGTCGTCTTATCTCTCAGCACACAGGGACAGTCTGTTCCTGTGCCCTCGAGATCTCTGTTTTGAAGCACGCCCACCCTTCCTGAACTCCTTTGTTTTTAAGAACTGCTTCCCAAGGAACTCTCTGAATAAGTCTCCTGAGTAGGCTGAAGTGTGCCCTCTAGAAGTCCAGTGTGAAAGTCATATTAATGTTCCTTCTGATTTCACCAAATAGTGAGAATTCTATAATTTCATGATCACTGTGTCCTAAGCGGCCTCCATTTCCCACCAGCCCATCTCTATTTGCAAATAACAAATCTAACATAGTCCCTTCCCTGGTGGGCTCACCCACCAGCTGTGACAAAAAATTGTCCTCCACAAACTGTAAAAATTCCCTGCACTGCCTTTTTTCAGCTGTATTGAGTTCCCAGCAGATGTCTGGAAGGTTGAAATTGCCAGCAAGAACAATGGCTGATGATCCAGAAACATGCTCAGGTTGCTTGTAGAATGAGTTCTCCACCACTTCTTCCTGACTGGGTGGACAATAACAGACTCACAGTAGGATATCAGTTTTGTTGGCCTTCCCCTTAATTCTTACTCATAGGCAACTTCATCGTCATTAGTTTCAATACCTATGGCATCCAAAGCCTTGCAAATATCAAGGGTTACCCCTCCACCTCTTCTGCCTTTCCTGTCTCTTCTGAAGAACTTGTATCCATCCAGTGCAGAATTCCAGCCATGTGAGTCACCCCACCACACTTCTGTGATGGCAATTACATCATAGCTCTGCTCTTGGACCATGGCCTCCAGCTCTTCTTGTTTGTTACCCATGCTGCGTGCACTAGGTAACAATGCACCTCAGCTGGGCAGCTGATTTCACTCCTATCTCAGGTTTACCAGCCTTGGGCTGGCTTCCAGACAGTCCAATTGCATCCTCTTCCCCCTTCAAACCTTGTTCAAAGTCCTCTCAACAAGTTCTGCCAGTTCACAAGCTAAAAACCTGCTACCCTTACCAGAGAGATGGAGCCCATCTCGTTCCAGTAGAGCAGGTGTTGTAAAAGTTGCCCCATGATCAAAGAATCCAAAATTCTCCTTATGGCAGCAAGGCAGCAACCCTTGAGCCACTTCCTGATAATGTGAGATCTCCTATTCCTTTCACGGTTTCTTGCAGCCACCAAAGGGACTGAGGAAAAGACTACCTGTAGCCCTGTACAACTACTTGTCCCAGTGCCCTAAAGCCCCTTTTAATTGCCCTGACACTCCTCTTTTCAATCTCATCACTGCCAGCCTGAGGTATCAGTAGTGGGTAATAACCAGAGAGCTGAATCAGCCCAGGCAGTCTCTCAGTGATATCCCATACCCAGGCCCCAGGGAGGCAGCAGACCTCTCTGTGGGGTGGGTCCAGTCGACATGTGGGGGCCTCTTTTCCCCTCAGAAGGAAATCACCCACCATGATTAACCTTCTTTTCTTTTTGATCTTAGAGGTGGTAGTCCTTCTCACAGATTAATCATAACTGGGAGGCTCACTGGGCAGATAATTTTCTTCTAAATCATCTGGCTGATTCTCCAGGCGTTCATACCTATTCTGAAGTGGCACCTGGCTTGGGAGTGAGAGTCAGGAGGAGTTTTTATTATTACCTCCTCGAGTAGGGACCCATTTCCACTCCCCTTCATCTACCAGGTGTCCTTCTATTGCCTAACAGTGAGAGTCACAGGAGTCCTCTGACTCTTGGTGGGCCTCCCTCAAGGATGGAAGGGCTGAACTCTGCCAATCTTTCACTTTCCCTGATGCTCCTTAGTCTTTCAACTTCCTCTCTAAGCTCGGCCACAAGTGAAAGGAGATGATTCACGTGTTCACACCACAAGCAGGTTCCCTCTGCAATGCCCCCTGAAAGCACTGATAAGCTCAAACAGTCCACACAGGAATGGGTCTGCACAGACACATCCTTTTTGGAGGGTTCCATCTGGTTACATGCTCTTGTACTAACTACAGTTTTCAATCACGTAAAAACCATTACTACCAGAAACCCCAAACCAACCAACCAACAGAAACACTGCACACAACACACAGTAAATCTGAGAGGCAACAAAAGCTGGAACTCTGCTTGTTCATCTGCCACGCAAACTGCCGTGCCGCTCCCTCAGAGCCTTGCCACGCTCCAGTTTGCCCGCTCTGGGTCGCCGCACTCCCTAGGGGTCTCTTTTAATCAGCCTGCTATTCAGGAACAGAAGAAGTAGTAATTTTAATTGCTGGGTTTGCTTTCAGCACCACCATTCTCTTCTAAAAGATGTCTTAGAATATTTCTGTTACCACTAATTTTAATGCTCCGGTATATGTTGACAATTAAAGATTGTGGTATTTGCCTACAGAAGCTGTGCAGTGTGAAGGGAGATGCTGGCTGGGGACCCAAGTGACTGTAATTGTTTGAAAGGCAGATTCCCATCAGGAGCAGGAGGTGCAGCAGCTCCTTTGGGCACAAAGCGAGGTCCAAAAGAGTCTGTTCAGGGAAAGTAAATTTACTTTCCAGAGTTTACTTTTTCAAAAGAAAAAGTTGAAAAAAGCCAGGAAATGCAGAGAACTGAAGGGGTTATGGTTGCAAGGAAAGGCTATTTCAGAAATGTTAGTGGTTTATAACAAAAAGAAAGGAAAAAGCCTTTGGTTAAAAAAAAAAAAAAAAAAAAGGAAAGAAAGGTAAGTTCTGGGAAGGGAAGGGAACGTAAGTTCTGGGAAGGTAAGTTCGGGGAAGGGGAAGGAGAAGGGGAAGGGAAAGGGGAAGGGGAAGGGGAAGGGGAAGGGGAAGGGGAAGGGGAAGGGGAAGGGGACGGGGAAGGGGAAGGGGAAGGGGAAGGGGAAGGGGAAGGGGAAGGGGAAGGGGAAGGGGAAGGGGAAGGGGAAGGGGAAGGGGAAGGGGAAGAGGAAGGGAAGGGAAGGGAAGGGAAGAAATTAAAATTGGCAATAAAAAAAGCAAAAAAGAAACACACACACACCCACCATCAACAATCCCCAAAACAAAAAATTGCAACGTACCAAGCAACTAGAGCTAAATGAAAACGTAGAATATCTAAGCAAATAAGGACTAATAGGAAAAGCCATTACAAAATGTGGCAAGCACTTACAAACACAATGTGTTAACTTTCACCATTCCCTCTCTTCTGAAAAATGGCTCAGAATGTTTGTGTTTGCACTGGTTGTATTGCTCCATTATGCTGACATGTAAGTATTGCTGATTTTGCCTACAGAAGCCGTGCAGCATGAAGGGAGATGCTGGCTAGGAACCCACATCCAAGTGACTGAAATTGCTTGAAAAGCAGACTTACCATCTGGAGCAGGAACAGGAGCAGGAGCAGGTGGTGTATCACCAGTTTTGGGTTCAAAGTGACCTTGCAAAGTTTCTGCTTGGAGAAAGTACATTTTAAAAGCAAGGACATGCAGAGTACTGGAATGGTTATAGTTGCAAGGAAAGGGTATTACAAAATGTTAATGGTTTCTAATAGAAAGAATGGAAAAAGCTTTGTTAAAAAAAAAGAAAAGGAAAGAGAAGGAAGAGAAGGAAGAGAAGGGGAAGGAGAGAGGGAGGTAGGGAGGGAGGGAGGAAAGAAGGGAGGGAAGGAGGGAGGGAGGGAGGAAAACAAAAACAGGAATACAAAAAAAAAAGAACCCAAAACCACACACCCACCCCACAGCAAACACTCCTCATAACCAAAAAATCCAACTCACCAAGCAACCAAAACCAAAGGAAAATTAAAAAACCTAAGCAAAGGGGCTCCAATAGAAAAAATAAATTACTCTAGTAATTTTGATCCCTCTGCTATCATCCAACTTTCTCTTCTGAAAAGTTACAGAACATTTCTGTTAACACTACTTTTATTGCTCCATTATGTTTACACTTAAAATTATTGTTGTATTTGCCTACAGAAGCTGTGCAGTATGAAAGGAGATGCTAGCAAGGAGCCCACGTCCAAATGACAATAATGGAGACCTACCATCAGGAGCAGGAGCAGCAGGAGCAGCAGGAGCAGCAGGAGGAGGAGGACGTGGCGATCCAGTTGCTTCGGGTTGAAATTGAACTTGCAAAGATTCTGTTTGGAGGAAGTAAACTTTAAAAAGCCAGGAAATGCACAGAACTGAAGGGGTTATGGTTGCAAAGAAAGGCCATTACAGAAATGTTAATAGTTTCTAAGAGTAAGAAAGGAAAAAAGACTTCAGTAAAAAATCAAGGGAAGGGAAGGGAAAACAATAATAACAAAAATCAAAAACTGTAAATGAAAATACCCACCCAACCACCACAACAACTACCCAATAACAAAAGATTCAACAAACCAAACCCAAACAAAAACCTAAGCAAATCAGGACCAATAGAGGAAAAAAAATGGTAACACTAGCAATTTTAATCCCTGTTTTATCTTTCACCATCCCCTTTCTCTTCTGAAAAGTCATAGGTCATTTCAGTTAGCACTACTTTTATTGCTCCATTATGTGTAAAATCAAGTAATGTTGTATTTACCTATGGAAGCTGAGCAGCATGAAAGGAGATGCTGTCTGGAAAATAACAGCTAAGAAACTATAATTTCTTGAAAAGCAGACTTACCATCAGGAGCAGAAGGAGCAGCACCAGCAGGAGGGGAACCAGCTTCTTTGAGGGAAAAGTGAACTTGCAAGGATTCTGTTCCAAAAAAGTAAATGTGAAAAAGCAAGGAAATGGACAGAACTGAAGGGGTTTAGGGCACAAGGACAGGCTGTTACAGAAAAGCTAATGATTTATAACAGAAAGAAAGGAAAACGCTTTGGTAAAGAAAAAAAACAAAGTATAGAAAAAGAAAGAGAAAGAAAAAGAAAGAAAAATAAAGAAAAAGAAGGAAAGAGAAAGAGACAAGGAAAGATAAAAAAGAGAGAAGGAAAGAGGGAGGGAGGGAGGGAGGGAGGGAGGGAGGGAGGGAGGGAGGGAGGGAGGGAGGGAGGGAGGGAGGGAGGGAGGGAGGGAGGGAGGGAGGGAGGGAGGGAGGGAGGGAGGGAGGAAGGGAGGGAGGGAGGGAGGGAAGGAAGGAAGGAAGGAAGGAAGGAAGGAAGGAAGGAAGGAAGGAAGGAAGGAAGGAAGGAAGGAAGGAAGGAAGGAAGGAAGGAAGGAAGGAAGGAAGGAAGGAAGGAAGGAAGGAAGGAAGGAAGGAAGGAAGGAAGGAAGGAAGGAAGGAAGGAAGGAAGGAAGGAAGGAAGGAAGGAAGGAAGGAAGGAAGGAAGGAAGGAAGGAAGGAAGGAAGGAAGGAAGGAAGGAAGGAAGGAAGGAAGGAAGGAAGGAAGGAAGGAAGGAAGGAAGGAAGGAAGGAAGGAAGGAAGGAAGGAAGGAAGGAAGGAAGGAAGGAAGGAAGGAAGGAAGGAAGGAAGGAAGGAAGGAAGGAAGGAAGGAAGGAAGGAAGGAAGGAAGGAAGGAAGGAAGGAAGGAAGGAAGGAAGGAAGGAAGGAAGGAAGGAAGGAAGGAAGGAAGGAAGGAAGGAAGGAAGGAAGGAAGGAAGGAAGGAAGGAAGGAAGGAAGGAAGGAAGGAAGGAAGGAAGGAAGGAAGGAAGGAAGGAAGGAAGGAAGGAAGGAAGGAAGGAAGGAAGGAAGGAGGAAAGAAATATAAAAAAAATCCCCAAACTAACACCCACCCACTCACCACTCCCCAAAACAAAACAAAACAAAAAACCAAAAAAAACCAAAAAAAAAACCAAAACAAAAAAACCCAGAATCCAACCAATCAAGCAACAAATCTGAACTTAAACCAAAAATGCACAATCAAATAGCAACCAGTAGGAAGAAAGCTTACAATAGTAATTTCAATCCCTGTATTAGGTTTCACTATCTTCTTTCTCTTTTGAAAATTGTCTCAGAACATTTCTCTTTGCACTAATTTTATTGCTCTCCGTTATCATTACAATCAAGTATTGCTGTATTTGCCTACAGAAGCTGTGCAGCATGAAGGGAGATGCTGTCTGGTAACCCACATCCAAGTGACTGCAATTACTTGAAAAGCAGACTTACCATCAGCAGCAGGAGTAAGAGGCTCAGCAGTTAAGGGTTCAAAGTGAATCTGTGAAGATTCCCTTCCTGATGTTAATGCTTTAACTTTGGAAGCTGCCAATGAGTAGAGATCCATAAAGTGTCTAAGCACGTGCTTTAAATAAAAGTAGAAGGAATCATTACTGCCAGGCAAGCTACACTTAAATGCCAAATAGCACACATCCAAATTTTTTACAAAAGACAAAACATTTCTTTTTAGCAAAGAGATCAAATACAGATTGTAAGCCAGGCATAATGTCAGTCCCAGGACTTAAACATCAAAACATCTAATGCTGGATTTTGTATTTTTTCTAAAATAGTGAATATTGATATCATTGAGGAGCAGAGAATGAGTCCACACCCTAGTAAGAAGATGCTTTGATGAGACGTTTTCAAGTATGCAGTACAGCATTGAGCTCTTGATACAATTTTTTCATTTTATTTCAATACAAGACTTAGTGCAGGTTCAATTTCTGTTCACAAAAAATGACCACACAGTTTCAGGCTAATGTTCACACTTCCAAGATGAGTCAATTGATTAATCCTTCCACTCCACAGGGGGGGAAAAAGAAATGGTAGTAACAGAAGAAACGTCACAAACCTACAGACCTCTGCAAACAAATAATCTGATTGCACTATAATTGGAAAAATGTAACTATTTCCATGTATGCAGTGGAAGAATGTCCCAATTTTGTTATATTGATTGGATTAATGATAAAATTAGCAGGACAAAAGAGCACAGATGATTTGGCAGTACTGGTAACTTTATATGTATCTCAAGTAGTCTCAACTATTTGTTGAACTTATTGGTCTTCTTTACAATGGTTAATCACATTTTATTTGTGATTATTTTCCCATTCAGATAGTATGACACTGATCTTTTGAATGTAAACTTGTGATACAGACAAAAATCAGCTTATTACCACAAACAGATTTACAAAGATTTTTGTAGTTTTTTTCTTTCCTTGGTTTCTCATTGCTGAATTTCAGAATAGTTGTTAACACTGCTAAATTCAATCAGGTTATTTCATTGTGGTTTCTAGGAACCAGCAGTGTCAAACCAACCCATATCACATCTTTTGTCATCAGAAAGAATCTACAAAATGTCTTGGTGCTGTGGTTCTAGTTCTGAAAGAGGATTCTTACAGATTATAAGGCCTTTAATTGAATTGTGCTCACCACAGACTAATTAACACAGTTCTAGAGGATGTGTCTGCAAACAACTGCACTGCTTTTAATGACAAGTGCTCCTAAAGTGATTCCTAACTCGTTACTTCACTCAAGATTGCAGGATTGCCCTTCATACAGTTTGGTATAAAGTAAAACTAAAATCCATTAGGTGACGTCTGTCTATAAAAGGCAAATTTCATAATAAAACCTCAATAATGAGCTTGGAAAGGAATCAAACAGAAACTAGAGATGAGGGCAGAAGAGAGAGAGGGAAAAGGTGGAAAGAGAGATGGGGAAAGGGAGAAAGAGGAAAATGGATGGAGAAAAGGAAGTTCACAGTGACACAGACTGTGAGCCATTGGTGCTGTTTGTATATGTCCTGAGTTACCAAGTGCACCTGAGGCTGCCAGGTGAACATGAACTTTACCAGTCTGTCCCAGCAGCGAGCTCCCCAGCATGTACTCTACTATGTTAATTATACCACAAGCACTTTGTGCAAATATGAAATTAGACTTTTTGTATTTCTGATTCTCTTCAGGAGAAAAAGAGGGAACAGGCTGCAGATGCTTCTGCAATCATTCTGAGGTCAAAAAGACTGGGAGTTGGGATGGGATAAAAAGAAAAAAGAAGCTGCATCCACCACCGAATTAGAAAAGCAGGATTTAAAACCTGTGATTGCAACAATGCCTCCTGTGAAAAGATGCCACACATGGAACCTTTTGTGCAGCTCTAAAATGGATCACTGTACTGGGAAAACATTTTTAATTCTACCCTTTGATGGAAAAGTTCATCTGTGCTAATTAAGCCTCATGGGAATCTCAAAGTATTGCATATTCCATATTTCCATCTTTTAGTGTGGAAACACGATAATCCATACATAATTTATATCTTTATCAGGCATGTATGCATGCAAGAGAGCAACACTGAGAATTTTACAGCTTAGAATCTATCTTTCTTGAATGTTTGATTTTGTGACCCTGATCCTGCAATTTTATACTACATTAGAACAGAAAATCTAGAACAAATTGTAAGGCATTACTGCAGAAACTTACACACTGTATGAAATACTTATTTTGTCTAAGATCCTTGCAATTTACTCATTTACCTGCTCTTCAGACAGAGAAGTAAAATGAAAGAAATATGACTCACTCTGCCTTTTGCTCTCTCATTGGGAAAAAAAATCTGTCTTGACACTAATATATTCTGCACAGCTATAAAGACTAATGGCTAGTTTCTGCAGAAGACATCAAACTTAAAAACAATGAGGAGACATTGCACTGAATCCACTGAATCTATGTTTAGAGCCAAAACTATGGTACATTTTCTGTTAATTTATCTTTTTTCCTACTTATTCTTTTGTCCTAACAAAATCAGTATTTATATATAATATTAATTATATTTATAATAAATTAATATAATAAATATAATTATTATATGTATATAGAAGCTACATGAGCAAAATAGCTTCTATATTAAACATTCTAAATATCAGGTTTTTTAAATGAGGACTGCTCAAAACTCCATAATTTATTCTAGAACTGTGGGTTGAAAAAAATCTGATACTGACCAAAATGGAGTATGAAAATCTTGTATTTTTTATTTGGTTGGTTTTGTTTGTTTGTGGGAACCTTACTTGGTTTTAGTTTTGTTTGTGTTTTTTTTTTTTCTTTTTTAATTAGTCTTGTGTATATTAATGGGAAAAAAAAGAGGGAGATAGAGGGATATTAATTTTCAGGTACATATACTTCTGTCCATGTTTGTATTCCCATCAGTTATTTGACGCTGTAACTGCAAAATTAAAAGTTACCATCATCTCTGAAATACCATGTGCAAGAATATACATGGACATTGTTTTTCTGCTGTTGACTGTAATCGTTTTGAAGCTTTTTGCTCTCCACATGCTCAGAGCAGTCTATCTGCCTGTTGTGTCTCAGATGCCAAAAATGAAAGAAAATTAAAGCAGAAAAAATGAAACAGGATTGGTTTTAGACTCTAACCTGGAACAACAAAGCCTCTGGCTTGCCCCTCACTGCTTCCTCTGAAAGGGTCTCCAGCTGCAGGCTGGGGAGCGGCGTGGCTGCTGCAGCACCTGCCACGGCCTCCTCTTTGGCCTAAAGGGCAAAAAAACCCAGTACCAGTGGTAATTCTCCTTCAGACACACCAGCTGGGATGAACTGGGTCCCCTTGAGCCCATTGAGTGGACTTGCATTGATCACCGGACCTAACATCCATGAATAAAGTACAAATGATTGAATTTTCATTGCAAATAAATCTCTAATTCACAGTGCTGGGAGAGAATGCTACCAAGAAAATAAAAAAAGCACCTTGCCCTGGTCAGAAAAGAGAACGGCCAAGGACATGGCACATATGTACTACTGTGAAAACACGGCAGTTGCTGCATGACATTCACTTCCAAAGTCTGAAAGAAGCCAGTATGAAGCTGGTGGTGGCCCAAAGAAAATTTTCTCTCAGCACAGTTTGCTGTAGGTGATAAATGCAGTTTAGGTTCTGTCATTTTCTATGAACATTAAAGGAAAGAGACTTGAAAAAGATACCTGAAAATATAATTAACAACAGTTTTGGTGAACGCAGAAACTAAAATAAAGAAGAGAATCCCATGTTGCTAGGAATTAAAGATGTAGTAAGGGAAATCAACACTCCAAGGTAATGAAAACACTTCTTTTGCTCTATGCTGCTCTAGATTAAAAAGTTATGAAACCATCTGCCTTTAGAGCTAGAGTTGAAATAGTCCTTTCTCCTAAATAATTAATATGTACATCTTTATTAGACCTTCAAATAGTCCTATAACAGGGCACAATTGTGCAAGTCAGAGGGAAAATTTGAGATTACTATTAAGTTTAAAATATGATTTTAAAAAATACCACAGAAGTTTCTGACCAAAGATTATGATTTCCTGCCTTTTCTTTTCCTATTTATGATGTTTCATAAGCTAAAGGAGCAGACAAAGCCAAATATGGCCACCAAGTATGTGACCTCTCATTATTCAGTAGAGGATTAACCATAAAATTTGTGTGTTCCATTAGTCTTCACTTGTCAACCAGAAATAATGCTCAGTGAGGGAAGGAAAGTGGATTTTGGCATAACTTCTACATTTAGAACAAGTTGTGTGTGTACTACAAACTTGCATTTTATTTCACTGAGGTTTATTAAGATGGAAGAAGTTAAGCAGGGAAACTTCAACACTAAGAAAAGGAAGTTGCTTTGCAACAACTTCTCTCTTCCCCTGAGAAGAAGCAGTTCTAAGGCTTTGGCGTGTTTGGAAACACAAATCAGAGGGAACACTTCCAATTCTTACCTCATTCAGGGCGTCTTCCACAGCTTTCATATGATTGATGAGCAACTCTTTGTCTCTATTATAAAAGAAAAAACAAAACAAAACAAAATAATGGAATATCTTTATGGAACTGAAGCTCTACCAATGTAGAAATTAATCTTCTGCTACTTTATGGAGGTCATGTCTTGTAAAATAATTGTTGATTATTATAACAGTTATAAACTGTTCAGGTTTTCTCTCTTTTTCATATCTCCAATGCAAACCCTAAAAATAGTTAATGTACCACTATTTGGTTCATTTCCATATGAAAGATGATTCTGTTGAGGATAAGCAATTCAAGTAGATGTAATTATAGGTCTATCAATGAACAAGTATTATGGCTTGGATATAGAGGTCATAAAAAGTCTCTAGCAGGGTGGTAGTATATTCTTGTATTGGAAAACACAGAGAGATTCTGTTTATTTCATCTGCTTTGCTTATATGTTCCAAAAGGAGAAAAAAACCCTATTTGTTGTGAAGAGTTGCTATAATAATGAAGGGAAGGGTAGCTTTCTTGTTTGATGTTCAGCTGCTCTATACAGGGAAAAAATGCCAGTTTTAAAGTCACTTTTCATTAAAATAACCTTTACTGGATATATGTATGGCCACAAGGAATGCTCTTTACTGAAATGCCCAAAATAGATCGGGGCAGGATGAAAACGGAATGCTTTCTAGAGCAAGTCCTTCTGCAGGTGACACTTGCTTTGATCAAATCCTACCATCATTTGGTATGATTTGATAATTTTAATTAGCTTGTTAAACATTTCATTGAGGACTATGCAAATTGCATTATATCTCTGGTGCATAAAACCCTTAAAGCTTCTCAGATGCTGCTCTTCAGGGGTTGAATAATCCCAGGTATGATGAGAAATTTTAATTAACTAATTTTTTTTAGATCCTAGCCATGGAACAACAATATTCATAATACATATTTCATGCTATGATAAGTATTAGAAAACAAAATCTGCAAAGATTTAATTTTTCACATGGTGTAAAAATAGCTTAGCAATAACCTCCTTCAAGTCAAGGGGGCTCCTTTTGACTTTTCAAGACCTGTGCCTGAGCCTTTCCCTTCACTCAGGGTTGTTGTGTAGTGGTGTGGGGATTAGGGCTAAATCCAAAACTCCCTGAAATCAGAACAAAGATCTATCTTGTACCACAGGAAAGGCTAGGTCCAAAATGGGTTTCAGTACCTTTGGTGGCAAAGACCTGTCCCCTATCTGATGCTTCTGTATTCACTATAAATAAATTGTATCTGTCTACAAAAAGATGGTGTGGAAACACAGAGAACAAGCAATCATTTCCTAAGTAAACAAAACTTTAAGGATCTGCCAAAGAGATGTTCTCAGAGCAGTAAGATAGAACAGGTATTTTGTTTGCTAGTTATTTCAGCACCCAGAATTTGGAGCACTATTATGGGATAACTGCATAAAATGTATGACCTAGTATTTTGAACTAACACTTTTGTTTTTAGAAGACTATCCCTGAATTTAAAAATAAAAGAGACATATGTACTTTTCTCTTCTAACCTTACACTGTACAGGGCTAAAACCCTGCCCATGGAAGTAGGAATTTAAATTTTTATTTACTTTAAGTGACATCCCCCAGGCCCCAGTGCTCACTTTACTCCCAGTTTGAGGGCAGGTTCTGCCTCCTCAAGAGTCTCCTGAAGCTGTTGCTGGTCCTGCTCCGTGTCTTCCTGGAGTCTTTTCTGGTGATACAGAACCTGGTCTCTGCTCCTCAGCTGCTCCATTGTGTTAGAGAGGTTCTGCCACAGCAGACAGAGAGCAGAGTTACTCTTTAGCCCAAATAAACTTCACTTTATGCCACTGGCTACTGACCAACGTGGAAGACAAATTGATTGCGAAGTAGATTTGGACCACTGCATACTAAGGTTTTATGAATTTCCTAGAAAAAGCATTACTGATTCAGAAACCCCTAGTTTTTAGTATATTTGCTATGTATAAATGTGCTTTAGAAAACAAAATTATTGTAGGCAAAACCCCCCAAAACAAACCCCCCTTGAAGTATTTTCCTTAAATCGTTAAAAATAAAACATAGATAGCTTTAAAAAAAATTTAAAAGGAGTCTTTGAAGTGTTGTCTCAGTAGCCTAAAATTCCATCAGACTGAGTAGCGTGTGTGTATTTACTCCTGTTACTTTATTTTCACAAGGACTATACTATTTGGCTTATTTAACAAAAGGTAAAATTCTGTTGACTGTTCCAGAAGAATAGGCTTACCAGCAGAGATACATTAGCGGCTTGGCTTCTATCTGGGCTGGCAAATGAGTGCAATTCCAGTCTATTACTCAGCTCCTGAAGCCGTCGCTGGTGTTCTTGTAAAAGCAATCTTGCCTCCTGCTCACGCTGCAAAGCATTATCTAACTCCTCATGTATATTGTCTTGGTTGATTTTCTGGAGAGAAAAACAAGTTGTGCCTGATTCTGTAACTATATTCAGTGGTTTCCCTACCACTGAGTGAGTTCCACTTGCAAACATACCAAATTCTAAAACAAATGCATGCTTAGGATTAGTATTGAGGGTTTTTTAACATGAAGACAGATCACTGAACAGTAAGACTGAAGACCAGTTAATTACTGTATTTTTTATAAAGAACATTCATGTAAAGTCTTGGCATTCAATATTCTATTCAAATTAGGACCCTAGGATGCAAAACCTCAATATTTAGAAGGAAAAATATGCAGATCAATGATCAAAATTTTAGTGGATAGCTTATTAATCCTTGTAAACACCTTTGTGGATTGTTCTTCTCCTCCAAAAACTGTTCCAGAAAGAAGAAATAATTCTTCAAGGAAAATCATTATCTGCATTTCAACTACAATCTAAAATGTGATGGTAAAATGTGATAAAATTTTCATCTAATTGTCCCAAAGCACTAAGGGAATAAAACCTGTTGAGAACAGAACTGAAGATGATTAGATATTTTGGAGTAAAAAAAAAATCCATTTTATTAGATAGGAACAGGAAGGACAATAAGTGAGACATCATCTAGAGCATATTATCTGCTTGGAACTGTTTGGATTAGGACACATTGCCAGGTTCTACCAACTAGGCTTCAGGTTAGGGAACCCACAGTGTTTCAGTAAGTTAATCAGCAACAGTAAAAGACTCGGGAGAATTTTGTGCATTTGTGTTACTGAGAACGTAGGAAAAGGCTTTTTTCCCCCACCATAAAGTTACTTCTTCAGAGAAACAGACCTACTAAAATTTGTATTGTATTTATTATAACATTCATCAACATCCATACCGAGTTTAAACTGCTATATTTATATTTAATGAACTTCTCATAAACATTCTTATTGAATACCCTCATTCCAGCTGACTTTACTCTGTTGAAGTGAAATCTTCTTTTAGGATACATAAATCATCACAACATTTCCAACAAAAGGGAGAACCTAAACTGATGAACACCAAACTGCATTTTATACAGGATACCTCCTTCTACAAATCAAAAGGAAACTCCAGTGGAAAAGGGGTCTTTCTAAATACATCTGTCTTCTAGTTTAGAGATATTTACAAGGCAAGGTTTCTGCAAAATTCTGTTGAAAGTAAATCAATTTTATGCTTGTTTTCAAAAAGGACACAAATCAAAAATGTGTAGAAAGGAGAATCTCTTTTAAGCAAGGGAGCCTCCAAATCAAATGTACTTACATGCTGAAGTTCATTTAATTGCTCCTGCAGTCTGTGGGCCTTTTCAGCATCTTTTTGCATCTCACTGAAAGCCCATCTGCATTCTGCAAGCTGCAGGTGCAGTGAGCGGGACTCTATCTCTGCTGCATGAAGCCTTTGTGAAAATTCCAATATTTCTTGCTGCAAGACTGCTATGTTTCTCTGTCAGCAAACAAAAACAAGTTGATGGGCTATAAAATCTGCTATGTCAGCAATAAAATAAATCGTATTTAAGACCCAAGAAAATGAAGACAAAACTATCATTTTTTCCTCCACCTCTAAAAGACATACACAAGGGCAAAAGTTTGAACCTGTCACCTGCCAACCCTAGCAAGGGCTACAAATTCTGTTTACATAGAAGTACTATTTTCACCTAAAGTCTCCAATAAAAGATTGTCGGAGAAAGAATTTATCCTTTCATTTTGGTTAAAGGGAAGAAGGTTATCTTAACTGAAAGAAAGGATAGTAAACATGAGAAAGTAGAAAACCATAATAAAAAGCATCCTTAACATTTACATCAAACAAAAAGCAAACTTGCTCTTATAAGCTAATGTAGATCTGATAGACCTTGAAAAAAAATCTTTTATTTGGATACACTAAACCTCCTCCAAAAATTCTTTGTCAATAAAAGAGAAGACCTATTCACACCCTAATGTGTGACAAATCAACTTCTGAGTGCCCATATAGTGGTATTTCATTGTCATGGACTAAATGGTGCTATCAAGGGAGCTTCACTGCTGCTGTAAGCCTTCTGTTTCCATGAAGGAGGACTGTAAATCTGCTTACTGTGCTGGGCAGTCTGTCATACAATCCAGCTTCCAAGGCCTGGGCATTTACTCTGTGGAGCCCACAAGCCAGCCTCTGTATCAGGGAGTCTCTCTCCAGGTAGCCTCTGCACCCAGAAGGTTTCCCTTGAACTGTCTCCATCAGTATGCTCAGGTTGTCCATCAGTTTTGCAAAGCAGTTCCTGGCTACACTGATGAGTGAGTGTCCAGAAAGCCAGGAGTATGCATCTTTAAGAAACAGCAACAAAAAGAAAACATCAAGCAGGTTATTACTTCCCATGTCCTGTAATATCATGTTCTTTTTCATTTATACAGGATGGAACCTGTAAATATTCTGAAACACAGAATACTGAATCTGAAACACTGTTCAAACTTCGCTTTTTGAGGATATTAACTCAATTTATTGAAAACAGCATGCTCAAAGAAAAAAGTGCCTGAAAGTGCATCTAAGCACATTTGATGCAATGACAACTTTTATACCAATTTAGTATTTAGCCTTCTGGAAAATGCATCACCTTGTCTTTCTCCTGCTAGTTCCCTTTATTCACATAAATTGTCCCTCTTCTAATATCCTTTTTTTCTGTGACAAAATTGTGGGGATTCTGAAACTAGAGATTAATAAAGAACCAGGGATGGCAGCAATGCAGATGAACCAAGGAAGCCTTTATCAGTTTTCACTGTAAATAAACTCCAGAAACACTCTCCAGCCTTCTGCTTCCATGGCTATAAAATATATATAAAATATCCTATCAGCTGTTAAAGAAAATGAATCTGTTCCAATAGTACAGAGATGTGATCATTCAGAGAATGTAGAAGACGGTTATTATTTTACCCTGCAATAAAATTACTCCTTCAGGGAAACAGCCCCACTAAAATTTGTATTGACTAGGTCAGGATATAACCTCTCATCAAAGGTGTGTATCATAATATTCAGAAATATCTCTTCAGAGCTACGATCCAGAATAGTTTAGATAAAATCATAAAAATAGAAATTATATGACCACCCTTACTTACTTATTTTTAATATATTTCTGCTACAACAATACAGTGTTAAAATTACCTTGTGTGCTCAGAACATCCTCCAGTTCAGAGACGGAGCTGATTATTGCAGTATAGAGGTTAGAGCTAGTCAACCAATCAAGTGCTTCAATACAGTCAACTCCTTCCTCTTCAAAACCTGGGAAACAGAATTGCAGCTATCAGGATAAGTGGATCACTAAGATATGGCACACTCCAGCTCTTTCAGAAATTAACCAAAAATAAGCATAGAAACAACAAATTAGTCAAGACAATTTAGACCATTTTAAGTATGCTTCCAGAATTACTAAAAAAGACCAGTAGATTAATCTTCTAATTTGCAAAACATTTATGATATACCATTTGTCCTTGCAGAGGGAAGTATAAACTGATCTGGCAACAGAAAGGGGCAAGTAGACATAGTCTCTAAAGAAAAATTCAAAATCCTATGCTAATATTTTACTTTAATCAAAACGCCATTTTTGTGGGTTTTATTAGGAAATAAATATTAAAAATTATTTTAAAAAGAAAAGGAAATACCTTTTCTAAAAAAAAAAAAAAAAGAAAAGGTGATGGTTAATAATTTAGGAACATTGCAAGATATTTACCACAGAGAAGATGCTGTAGCACCTAGTTCTGAAATTCATAACACAAATATCAAAAATACCAGATAGTGTTAAATTCATGTGCATAATTGCAATTTTACCTGCAATGCTTAACATAAAACCCAGCATTTTCTCTTAGAGTGAAATACATTTGTCAAGCAACATAAAAAACATAAATAATATTTGTCCAAATATCATTAACTATGTCTTTATGTCCCAGCAATAATAATAATCTTGCTCTTTGTTATTCCTTAACCATATAATTTGTCATGAGAACATTTCACTTACGTGACACATGCCTGCCTCTGGATTCTCCCACACAAACTTGAATTCCAGTGCATCCTCTGGAGCCATCTGTCCAGACGAAAAAGGTGCCAGAATATCGGGCCAGAGCCCTCAGCCTGTGAGCGGCCAGAACTGCAATCACAGCTCTTCGGAAGACGTAAATCAGGTGCTTGGCTCTTCTCTGCCCCAGCCTGCCTTCAACTTGGCTGTTTCCCACATTAGTAGGGAGAGCATAAAGGAGGCTGATGATCTTCTGGTTCAATAATTTGTGCTGGTTCACCTGTTCCTGGAGAATGTCTCTTTGGCAAGACACAGAGCACAGTCTGCCGTAGAGAGGACACAGGGCCCCTGACAGCAGTGCACAGGCTGCCAGCAGGGATAAGCGTGCTTTGTGAGCATTTGATAATGTGTTTGTCATGGAATTGTTTTCGTGGGCCAGTTTCTCACGGATTTGTTCGAGGCCATACAGTTTTTGCCTGGTTTTCTGCACTGTTTCTTCACATTCCTGCAACAGAAACAAACCAAAAACTAAAAGGAAGAAATATTAACTAGATGGTTTTTACCTAGACAAGAGCAAAAAGAAAATTCTTTGTTTTGCCATTCAAAAAATGTATTACAGGAGTAAAAAAATTGTAGTAATGGTGGGGATGAAAGTATCTCCTTCTAGTAAACTATTACAGAATCAGATATATGAAACCAAAGCAATGATAGGAGGGAAATTTACAGGATCATCAACTGCAAATTGGACTCCTGATTTCTAAGAACAATCCACCAATACAGTGACAGCTCACAGAAGGTCCAATACCGCTTCTCTGCCCACAATACAGTTTTATGAGTTGACTTAACACTACTAGTAACATCCTCCAATTTCAGGGAGAGCACTGCTCTACCAAGCAGAAAGCCAGTGTAAGTGAGAGAAAAAAGGTAAGGAAGGCTGGAACGTGACGCTAGACAGATTAAATTTTTCAGCATGCAAAGACTTCCAGTCCTGAAATCTGCATCAACTAAAACATTATTCTATGAAGTAAGTTGCAGCAACTCACAAATAACAAGGGACATCTATTCCCTTTATTCACAATGCTTTTAATTGAAACAGGTGTGAAGGAATGTGATGGTAAAGACAGGAAGTGGTGGTTGTGGAATAACAGGTAACATTTTGGGTTGCAAATAACTCATCTAACAAGCAGTGGCAGTTTCACACTTTAAAACCACTTCTCACTGTAGTATCATGTCCTGGTTTAGGGCAAATGTGGGAGAAAACCTCTGGAAGGAGCTCCAGAAAGAAAACCCCCACGGCCCCTTGCCCCCACCTGGTTTGGGAAGAATTTCCTTGGAGAGAAGTGGGAAAAAAACCGGTTTATTTAACAAACAAGACACCACCCAGCACAAAAAAAAAAAAAAAAAAAAAAAAAAAAATTAACAACGCCAGATGACAAAAACCCTTTCACCACTCTGAAGAGATGACAAATTTAGAAAGTGTCTTCCGGGCGTGGTCGCCCAGTTCTTGGTCTCTGACACTGGGGATGGCTGCTGCAAATCACCAAATGCAGGCTCCTGGTGTTTCTCGGTGTTTCCCAGGTCCCAGTACGGAGCAGGTTATCGTGATATTCAGGAGAGGGAAAGAAAATAGTCCAGGGAGAAAAAATTGGGCTGCTTAGCTAAACTAACTAATAAGCAAAGGCAAAAGCAAAAGCAAGAGCAAGAGCAAGCAAGCAAAGCCTCTCCTAGACAACAGACCATGGGGGGAGGTGAACCGACTGATAACAAGACAAAACAAACCTTCACTTTCAGAGTCAGTTCTGAAAGCACAGGACATAATATCAAACATAAACAGAACACACGATTTGGGATACAAACACCATAACATCACCCTAGGACAGTCACAAATGCACATTTTCATTGATACACGACACGCATTGTCCACAACAATTGCTGTGTTGGTTGGGTTCATCACTTGTACTGGATCCATTAAAGGAGGTCTTGTCAGCCACTGAGTGAACTTAGACATTCAACATGAATTTACCTTGCTTTTCTCTCAGCACAGAGGCAAAGGAAAAATTAGATCAGGTGCTGTTGTTGTGCAGGATCCTTGCTCATTCTGGAGCTGTAATTCACAGCTCAGCTGGAGTGGTTCATTCACCACTCCTGGGCAGAAAGCAAAATGCCTGTGGGAAACAAAGTCATCTGTTCACGTGAATAAGCAACAATAGCACAGAACATCAAGGGGCCACTCTGACTGTGACCATGTCTCCTAGTTGTTAGCCATCTGGGATAGGTACTTTGCACCAGGGCTGTGGGCAGAGTTAGATAAAACCTTGCAGATGACAAGAGACCTCAAACTGAATGATACCAGGCAAAAATTGGGTATGTCTGATGAAAAGCCCACTTTGGCTTTAGTTAGCTTTGAATCAAATTCATTTCCAGGTAGCATTTGTTTGAATTATTTTAAAAACCACATTCCTTGCTTTGGAATGAACCATGAAAATATTTTGTGTTGAGTTTAATCAGTGGGAGTTGTTTGGTTTTTTCTTTTTGGTAAAGAATGGGTTCTGCTTTGAATTTTCTTCTCCCAGTTCTCTCCTAAGTGATTTATGCCTTAAGCTCTTAATAAGTCTGTAGGTGAGAAATACCTAAAGTTCTTGAGAGACGAAACCAAAGCAAATAGCAACCCTCCTCCTGTCAGCAGGATGGGTTATCAGTTACACAACACAGATGCACAGAGCAGGTTTATCACAAGAGTGCTTTGATCTCCAGTAATCAGCTGGATACCTTCAGAACATCTTTGGAAATTAGGGTGAGTAAAAACTGCTTGTGGGTTCCATGCCATTCAAAAGGCAAGGCCTTTAGGCCTCCAGGCAGAGGACACCAGGAAAATGGCACAGGCAAAACCACATTTTGTTCCCAGTCACTGAAAGCCCTGGAGATGCCAGGGAAGTCACATACTGGCAGGTGGGCAAATCTCTCCTCTGGCTTCCCTGCAGTGGGGTTTGGGTGTCAGGATTTGAGTGTCACTGTGTATTTATTCCACCAGTGCCTGCACATACAACTGGTTCCTGTATCTTCAGCTGTGAATGCTTCAGTGCAGTGGACTTGCTCTTCTCTCTTTTATATCTTTCTACTGTACAAATCCAGGACAATGTTCTGTTCTTTTCATTCATACTCATTCTTGCAAAGAAAATCTCACAGCAAGAAATTGGACAAGCAATGGAAAAAAGAAAGTGGGAAAGCAAGAAAGCAAGCAAGAGAAAGAAAGTGAGAAAGCGACAGAGAGAGAGAAAGAAAGAGAGAATAGAGAGAAAGAAAGAGAAAAAGAGACAGAGAAAGAGAGAAGGAAGGAAGGATTCCAGGAAGGGAGGGAGGGAGAAAGGGAGAAAGGAAGAAAGGAAGAAAGAAATGGAGAAAGAAAGAGAGAAAGAGAAAAAAGGAAGATAAAGAAAGAAAAAGAGAAGGAGAGAAAGAAAAAGAAAGAAAGAAAGAAGGAAAGAAAGAAGGAAAGAAAGAAGGAAAGAAGGAAAGAAGGAAAGAAAGAAGGAAAGAAGGAAAGAAGGAAAGAAAGAAAGAAAGAAAGAAAGAAAGAAAGAAAGAAAGAAAGAAAGAAAGAAAGAAAGAAAGAAGAAAGGAAGAAAGGAAGAAAGGAAGAAAGGAAGAAAGAAAGAAAGAAAGAAAAGAAAGAAAAAGAGGAAAGGGCTTGAACTTGCCAGTGTGAGAGTTTCAGATAAACCAGGTGAGCACAAACTGCTTTGTGCAAGAAGCAGGTTAATAAATTCTTTATGTCCTTCTGGAACAATTTCCTAGAGTGCTCAACTCACCTTCACAACAAAGGTGCTGCTTTGCTGAGCCTGCAGGGAGCTGTTCTGAGTTACTCAGGTACTTGCACAGTGCCCACCCTGTCAATGGGGGCATCCCAGGAAATGGCTCCTGCTGCTGCCTTCCAATCTTCCAAAAGCAGATTGAGTCTTGTTTCTCTTTTCTGTGCTCTATGTTTTAGTAGAAATTAGAGAAATTAATTAATCTGACTTCTAAATTAGAAATTTAGAAGTCAGAGATGTGCACATCACCCTCAGAACAGAGAACGGGAGGCTACCATGAATTCTTAATTCCTGTTGGATTTTGTTCTGCAGTTCAGGCTACAAATGCAGTCTTCAAACACCCAAAAGCCTTTCCCCTCTCTCTTCTCTAAGGGGAGTGGAGCTGAGTTGCTCCATCTCAGACTACAGAAGTTCAAAGCATGGTATTAGGTCACTGAAATGTGGCCTTAAGAGCTTGGTTTCTTTCACTTTAAAACGAATTTAGTGACTATTTTTCAAACAAACAGTATGGATTTGCTTGGGTGTTGGTTCATTACCAATAGTTTGGAGACTTCAATGCAGCAGCTGCTGCTTGCACAAGAGGAGTCTTTCTTGATGGGCATCAGCAGGACCCAAGGCTTTATTGTCCAAGACAGTTCAGGGGGAGTTGAATTATTAAAGAAATATGGATATTGATCTAGTACCAATATCCAACTGTGACAGACAAAAACGCTCTAACAGTTTAAAGTTAGAAAACATATGTTTATTCGACGCCAGGCAGCGTGTGGGATAGCTCCCAAATACACACCGCGGCTTCCAAGTGATTACAGAGTCTTTTTATCCATACAATTATTGGATACCCAAAATACAAATACATATTCATAATTTTGGTACATCCCATTCCTCACTTTGCATGCTAATAATTTCAAAAGCTATTAAGATTTTGTTCCTTGAAACGGGTCAGTGGTCCCTTTCATGGGGAGGGGTCCCAAAATGAGGAAGTAAATGAAGTCTTCCTCGTTCTGACCTTTCTACCTTTTCAATGCAAATATGACAAATGAACTCTTGGTAGAACTGCCATTGTCTTCAGTTGGTTTCAGAACAGAGGAAGCCCACAATTGTCTTATGCTCCTAAAAGCTATTTGTCAGATTCTATATTCTTCATTATAAACCCAGCTAACTAAACATTGTGTTGACAAGTTAACAATTATTAGGTAACTACTAAAGGGAGAAAGGGACGTTTACAAGCTTTACCAAGAAATTCCAAAAGAAGAGTAGAGTAATGAGACCAAAGAGAACTAAGAGTTTTAAGGACTAAACTAGTTAAATTATAAGACAGTTTCACAAGATCAAAAGAAAATCCACTAAATACAAAGCTTTTTAGAAAAGCACGAATTAATGTATTAATATAAAAGGGGAAGGATTGTTATATGTAATATGAGTAATTTGTGCCTATAAAGTAAAATATAGATGTAATGTTTAGTATTACTAAGAAATATTTGTATAAAACATGTGAGTCTGAGCCAAGAGATTACCTCACATATGTTGAGACCACCCCTGACAAAAAGGAGGAAAACTTAATTTACAAACAAATTCCGATAGCTTACCCAGAGATAAATTGTTTCTCAAAGTGATCCTAGTAACTCCCAAGCAATGATCCTCTCAATAACTACCCAAGATTGAGATTGCTAGAGTCACCAGAGAAATACATCTCAATGCCAAGTTCCAGTAACTCAGTCAGGGGTGTACATCACTCTCCAGACACCATTTTGTTCTCCCCAACACAGAGAAAAGAAATTCTATAAATATGTAAGACTATAAATAGGAAAAAAAGCCTGATCACTGAAACTCTGCCTCAAGCAAAATAAACTGTATAAAAACCGCTTAAGAGAGACAGTCTTGTGTGAAACATAAAGGACCCTATGCTGTAGCAGTCAGACCTGTGTCTCATCCAGTGCTGATCCCGGGCTCAGCACTGTCCTTTTTATTGTAGCTAGCTCAGACTGAATTTGATCACTAAATAAAACTCGGTGTTATTACTTTTAATTTAGCTAGATCAATTTTTACTTATAACAGTTCTTTAACTGAAGTTCTGCCATTTGTCATCATTTTAAAAGTAAAAAGTCATCTGATTAAATCACTAACAAAATTACTAACTTTTAACAAGTGGAGAAGGGTGTATTACTTGCGCTGTTATTTGTGTCTAAAATTTTTGTGCACTAGATATTAATAAAAGTTTGTTTTTAAAGTATAAATACAAAAATCCTCCCCCAGCCAAGCTGATGGCCCTGATCAAGCCATGAACCTGGCTGGTAAAGAAAAATACATTAGGAAACCTAGATGCTCCATTGAGATAAATGAAAAAAGCCTCATGAAACGTGGAGAAAAATCAAAACCCCATAATTCCAATAAAGATTTGTAGGGAACGGTATGTTTATTCACAGCGTTGGGGACGCATGTCGGGACACATTGCCCTTCAATGGACATGTGCACCCTGAGAACTCCTGATCCTTTTTTATTACCCTAATTTCCATATGCATAGAATTTCACAATAGGTTCATGCATATTCATTATGCTGATTTTGCGTTACACTTAGCGCTTAGTTACACTTGTACTCAGTTTTTGTCAGAAAGTACAGAAAGAACACCTGGGTCATTCTGCCCTGTCTGTTACAAGGACTGAGGAGTCTTTCTTATCTCTTCCTTAGCTGGGACAACTTTGCTAGTGCTGTAGTTATTAGACTAAACAACATATTTCACGTATGCTAGCAAGCTCAAAGTGGTACATTTCACCTAAATCCAAATGGATTTTTACTTTGTTAAATTTTCACTCTCACTCATCCGGAAGAATTTTTTTTTCAAGTCCTCATAGTGAAAAAGAGATCCACGCAGTGCTCAAAAACTATGTTTGTCCTTATTTTTCTCATTATACAAAGAAGAAGGGGGTAAAAGGGGTTGGGCTGAGGGTACACCCCCCTCTTTGAGTCTTAAGTAAATAATATAACGTTCTAATAATCCTATGATATTCAGCTGCCTAAAATACCCTTCAGTGGACAGTGGAAAGCATAGACAAACATCCTGAAGTCTACCTACTTCATGGACAGTTTATATAAGAACTTGATTTATTTACAAACTATTTCTCATGCTTACAAACTTTTTCTTGCTTACAAATTGTTTTTTCTGTTTACAGATTGTTTTCTGGGTGTTGGGTTTTTCTTCAAGGCATAAATGGGTTACAGGTTGTTTTTAATACTTAGACTTTTCTATAAGGGTTAAATCAGTTAAAGTTTGAATGGTTTTTGTTTTTTAAAGATAAGTCCTAACATATAAGCATTGTGCCTGTGGCCTGAGTTCCCTCATAAAAGATCCTGAACATGAATACTGCAGTTTCCATGGACATTCGGCCCATGCTGTCTTCTGTTTTCCTGTTTGCAAAGGGTCCTTATAGATGGAAGACAGAGAACAAATTACAAATTTTATTAAGCCAGGAAGGGTGAGATGTTACCAAATATCATAGATGAGCTTGCTACCAAGCCCCAGGATTGACTGACCGGGGCTTCTCCAACTCAGATCTCTTATGAAGCTGCAGGCAATTCACTGCCCCGAGGAGAGAAAGGCCAAGGGCAGCCGAGGGCCGGTGGCCTGGCTCAGCATTCCCACTCTTGTGCCGGCTGCCCTGCGACTCCTGGCAAAGGTCAGCAGTGTGTGCAGCACTCTGGGCACCGGGGCAGGAGCCGGGCTGCTCGGCAGGCTGGAGCACAGGGCAGCGTCCTTCAGGCACGGCGCTTGTGCCAGGGGACCATGGGCCAGCGGGAGGCAGGGACAGCTTGTCAGCTCACGGCTGCAGGAGCCAGTGCCTCACACAGCTCTGGGAGGCAGCGCCTGCAACCCCGCACTTCTGCACTGAGCCACAGCAAAGCTGTGACCTGCAGAGTGCTTTGCAGAAATATTCAGGGCCAGCAGGCCAGCCTGCTTTGTGCTCTCTGGCACACAGCAAGCGCTGTGCCACGCCGCAGCTCGGAGCTGCTGGGAGAGAGGGAATTGGGGATGTGCCTGAGGGTTTTGTTTGAGTTGTGAACTGATTTGGAAGAGAGCAGAAATATTTCAGTAGGCAATCTGTGTTTTCTTCCTTAATTTCTCAAAGAAAGTCACAATGTGTTGCACACAGGTAGGGGGTATTGTCAAAGAAAGGCCTTATAAAATCAGGCCTTACTCTCCTAAAAATGAGCAGCTGGCCTGTTATGTCTTCTACGTACAGCTAGCTAAATTCCCATGTGAAAAATCATGACTGCAGTTAGCACAACAAGCTCTTGTGGTAAGAAAACTGCATCTGTAATAATCAGGAAATCTGTCCAGTGGGAGTCCACAAAGGAAAATTGTAAACACCTGAGTAAAAGAGAGAGTCTTAGCAAGTCCACACAAAAACACCTTCTAAGCAGTGAATTGTGTGGACAAGAAAAGAACCAGGCAATTGGAATTAAACATGAGGTCTGTGGACACAGTATAAAAATTAGTTTTGTGAATAAAAAATTGGCTTTCTATGCATGAAAAAACTGAGTCCCAGCTGCTGTATTGACACAGCCATGTGGCTTCACTCAGCAAGAGCACTTGAAGGGTGTATTGATGAAATGCTTGTGTTGATTCCCAGAACAGCAAGGAGAAATGTTAAGTGTATTCAATAGGGCTTAAGCTTGTGAATCCCTTTAGCTTTAACAGGCAGTGCTAAACCCTGTATTGCCCCACTGCAGTGCCTAATGTGTGCAAGTGCTATTTTAGCCTTGAGAATAAAGAGAGTGGTCCTGCTAAGAAGGTAGCTGGAATGCATTCAAAGGGAAGATATGTTTTTAAGAGGCTCTTGACCAGCAAAGGAGAATTTGAGGAATGGAATAGTTCCCAAATGACTGTGTCAGGAACCGGAGTCATGTTCCAGGCCCTGCCATATTTGATCCGTGTTTGAGCAGGTTGACAAGACAATGAAGAAAAGTGTATTGTTTAATGGGTGGGAACAGGACCCTTGAAAGAGAAACAATGTATGGGTCAATCGGTGGGCAGTTAAGGTTTGAAAGGGGAGCAATGCATAATGGAGCCTTGTTGGCATGGCCTTGGTATCTGGAGCCATCCTGGCCTCATCTCACATGCCAGCCATGTGTGAGCTGATGCTGTAACTGGGAAAATTCCACTCCTGAGCAGGAGGTATAAGGCCTGGCTCTGGGCTGGAGGGGTGAGAAGGATGACGTGCACACCGTTTTGATCCGGGGCATGTCCTGGAAGTGCACTGCCTACCTGCCCCTGTCGCCGAGCACCACACTCCATCTCCTTCTCCTGCTCAGCGGATTTTTGGGAATCCAGGGGTTGGTATTATTTGCTACTGCAACTAATGGAATACATTTGCTTGGCAAGCCCAGTTGTGTCTTAGATTCTTTTGTGCATGAGTCTCCTCCTGAACCTGTGGCAATGACCACCAGGGACCTACAGGATACTTCTACTCTGATGTCAATAAATTCTGAGAAATTATTTAAATATGTCAAATAATTTGGAGTAATGTTTAGCCTGTGAATTTCAGCAAAGTATTGAATATGTCTTAGTTCCATGGATACAAACTAATAAGTGAGATTGCTGGGTGTGCAGGTGTTAGGGGAGTGATTCCCTATGCACCGAGTACTGAAATAAACAAATGCCTCCTTTCCAATCCTGAGCTGGCAGCAGGGAACAGGCCCTGCTCTGTAACTTTCATTTTGGCAACTTCTGTGAACAGGTAAGAAAGGTCAAAATGAAACCTCTCCCAGCTATTTGCCTCTCCTTTATCTTTTTAGGTGCCAGAACTCTGTGTCACAGATGGCCTGGCTGTGTGCTGAGCAATGCAGCCCCCACAAAGCCTTTGGTTTCCCCACAAGTTGCCATGCCTTGTTCCCAGGTGTGCCCAGCTCTGGCAGGAGAAAGAGCCTGCAGCGCCGTGCCCTGCCCAGCCGGGGCTCTCTGGCACAGAGCAGCAGCAGCGCCAGCACCTCTCAATCCGCTCTTTCCTTATCTTCTCCTGGGACACAGAAGCCTCTGGAAATCAGCACCACCAGTCGTGTTCCCAGCTCGGAGCAGCTCCTGCTGGTGGGCAGGTGCTGCCAGTTTGACTGCTTCCAAAGGGGAATAAAGGCAGAGATGTACATCCTCAGGAGCCCTGGGCGTATCCAATAAACGTGCAGATATGTGGGAGATTTGTTAGGAATTGTTTCAGCTGTTATGCCAACAGTGCCTTCTCTCCTGGTTCTGTGTGCTATAGATGAGTAATGTAACAGTTGGCTCTCACTGTTAAGAGGTAGATATTATGTGGATATAAAAATGTATAGTGATGTTATTGTAATATAGGCTCCCATAGTCCTATTTCCCCTCCCCCTTGCAATAGCCTTGGTAGTCAGGGCTTTTGGGGAGGGCCGGCTTGTGACCAGGAGGTGTGGAGTAACAACACCTGACCTCCAGTCAAGAGGTAAGAAAGAAATCTCCACCAGTGGATGGCAAAACTTTGGCAAAACTTTGGCGGGATGAAGGGTATAAAAGGCAGAGCAACCATTTGATAGATGAGCTGCTCTATGTAATGTTCATAGAAACTCCCAGTGCTGTGAGTTTTCCTTATTCAGTCCTTTGTTAAGATTTAATAAACCTTTAAATTTATAAAAGTGAGGGTTGTGTCTCAGATGTGCAATGCTTTGGGCCATATTCTTGGTCTGGTTTCCTTAGCTTGGTTCCCATCTGAGTGCTCAGTTCGGGTACAGGCTGTAGGTGCTTGGTGCACTCCTGGAGTTACTCTTGGATCCCTTGAACAACAGGGTTTGTTTGGCCCATGAGGGGAATTTGTGCTGCTTTGTGACAGAGGAGAACTTCCCCAGCTATTTTGCGTTTGCTGTAGGGAAGGTTGGTTATTGCTCTGCCTAAATTCACAGGCCAATATAGAGTGCTTGCATTGTGATGTCAGGGCATGGTTGCCATGTGGTCATGGTGGCATCGAAGGTTGTCTTGGTGCACGGAAGGCCTCAGTGTCAGAGCAGCTCTAGGGCTCGCTCAGGGCAGGAGCATCCTCCTGCTTTGAGGCGTTTGTCAGTGGGAGCTGCCCACAGACAAGAGCCTTGATTTTTCTGATGGTGGAGCAAATCTGCACAGCAGTGCTACAATGATTGAGAAGGTTGTTGCTGTAGCTATTGGAGCTTACGGCGTTTTTTATTCCAGCTATTACCTCACTAACCTGACACGTAAGTAGAGGTTTTCCCTGGGTGTACCCGAACGTGGCTTTTGTATGTCTTCCTGCTCTTTCTTAGTGCCTGAGTTATTTTGAAACAGAAAGAGCACTAGGGTGCCACTGGTTTGGTAAAGTTCCTGTCAAGGAGTTCAGCTACAAGGGGATTTCTGTAGCCACAGGGCAGCATTTGCAAGGGAACCTGCAGGGGTTCTGTTCTCTCCCCGGGAGAGTCTGAGGCAGCAGAGTCTGTCATTTCCTCAGTTTGCTGGGACAAGCAAGACAGCTTTGAAAATTTAAACTGGAGACCTTCTTGGAAGGCCTTCTAACAACTCTGCAGTATTTCCCAGAATTCAGGGAAAGCTTCTTTCTTTCTACATTTTGTCATGAAAGGATTTGACTGTCTAACTTGACCCTTGACTGAGTGTTAAAATAGTGATTCCCTTTGCAAGGAAGTGCAAACTCCAAAGCAGTGAGTGTCTGCTCCTGGACCCTGGAGCTGCTGCTGTGCTGTGTCACAATAGAGCTGCCATATCATAGTGGAACTTTGGGGCAGCTTTTCTGGGCAACTGTTTCCAGCAAGTTAATGAGAAATTGTGCATGCAACTGATTAAAAAAAAAAAAAAACAAACGTACTGTAAGGAGAGGATTTTAAAAAGATGTGTTATGTGTTTGGTAGAACAGGAGCATTGAGTGTTAGAGAACAATTTGCATTTTCTTGGTCATGTTTGTATCCATTTAATGGCTAAACAGGCCAAAGGGTAGGCATGCCCAAGACTATTATCTGGATCTCTTTGCTGGTTTTGTGAATGAAATGTGTCTCCTGGAGGGATGTTGTGAAACGGAAAATACTCTCTGTTTGCGGTGCTGGTCTGTGGGATTCACCAGCCCAGGCAATTTTCTCACAGCACCTGGTTTGTTTTCCCTTGCCCACTACAGGTCACCTGAAGCATGTAATCAGCGGTGCTGGTCCTAAGGTGAGTGAGAAAGGAACATTTCATGTTTGTGCTGTTTAGCAATTGTAGAGTAAGCTGTGTGCTTAGCCAGAGCCAGTAGGCTGTAGAGGGCCGGGCACGCAGGCTGGAAGAAAATCCATTTTCATGCCTTCAGCAACAAATACAAAGGCATAGCTGGATATTTCCTAATTTCCAACTCAGAGCCTTGAAGACCTACAAACTCAGTTTTGCAGAGAGAACATTGCTTGATGACACCAGACAGGGATGAATACTTAAGAGAGAGCAACTTCCTGCAGAGTTGAATAAGCCCATTTTAATGAAGTCACAGCAACTTAGATTTCTATCCCTATAAAACTTCATGATACTTCCTTACAAGATGTGGTTGTAGAATTAGAAGGACAATTTAATGCTGTATTTGCAGTCAAATGGACAACTTTGTGGCTGGGCAGCTGCATGGGCTAAAAGGACGCAGGGGTGCCGGCCAAGAGCAGCTGAAGGTGGGCCAGCGCCTGGCCAGGTGGCCAAGAAGGCCAAGGGCATCCTGGCCCGTGTCAGCAGCAGTGGGGCAGCAGGAGCGGGGCAGTGACCGTCCCCCTGGGCTGGGCAGCGCTGCGGCCATGGCTGGGAGTGCTGTGTCCACGTGTGGGCCCCTCTGAAGCAGAAAGTCCTTGAGGGGCTGGAGTGTGTGCAGAGAAGGATATGGGATCTGGGGAAGGGTGTGGAGCACAAGGCCAAGGAGGAGGCACCGAGGGAGCTTCAGCCTGGATAATAGGAGGCTTATGAGGGACCTTCAAGCACACTTCCATCAATCCCACCATGACAGTGCTCACTACAAGGGCAGTTTCCCTGCGAAACCTTCCCTCACTGCATCCCAGTGCTTTAGACGCTGGTGTCAGAGACATTCCCTTCTTGTTGTTGGTTGCGTTTTTGTTTTGTTGGTATAGTAGAGGAAAAGCCCGGTTGATTTTCTTGTTTTCCAACAAGCAAAGCTGCTTCTGTGCAATGTTTCCTGCTCTTTTCCAGCACTGGATGAGATTTTGATCCAGTTGTAGGTTTCCATGTCTGCAGCAGCAATAGCAAAGGCGTAGTTGTCTCTTCCTTACTTTTCCATTTCAGATCTTTCAAGAGCTAAAAGCTGAGTCTTACAGAGACAACATCGCCTGCTGATGGCAGCCAGGGAGAAATATCAGCTTCATATCCATATGCAGTTCTGTTGAATTGGCCCATTTTAATTGGATTGTTGTGGCTTAGAATCCCGTTGCTCTAAAATTTTATGATTTCTCCTTGGAAGATGTGCTGTTAGATATTAGAAGAGAGGAAGTTGTAATGGCCTGTCCCTCATGGTTCTCTCTTGCCACAGATGACAGAGGCAACAGTAGTGTCTGCCCTGGCTCCCTCTGCTTCTGCTGAAGAAGCAAAAGAGGAGCAAATTGAACACTATGACCCCGAGTCTTCATCAATAGTCAAACAAGAGCTGGAATCTTCTGAGCCAGTAAGTGCCACTTGTGGGTGGTGCTGTCTTTAGTGCAAGGCGGAGATGCAAGTTTCTGACCAGCCAGCTCCTGAAAAGAAAACGATGAAAAAGAAAAAGAAAAAGAAAAAGAAAAAGAAAAAGAAAAAGAAAAAGAAAAAGAAAAAGAAAAAGAAAAAGAAAAAGAAAAAGAAAAAGAAAAAGAAAAAGAAAAATGAAAAAGGAAAAGAAAAAGAAAAAGAAAAAGAAAAAGAAAAAGAAAAAGAAAAAGAAAAAGAAAAAGAAAAAGAAAAAGAAAAAGAAAAAGAAAAAGACAATGAAAAAAAAAAAAAGACAATGAAAAAGAAAAAGAAAAAGGAAAAATAAAAATAAAAGAAAAAGAAAAAGAAAAAGAAAAAGAAAAAGAAAAAGAAAGAAAAAGAAAAAGAAAAAGAAAAAGAAAAAGAAAAAGAAAAAGAAAAAGAAAAAGAAAAAGAAAAAGAAAAAGAAAAAGAAAAAGATAAAGATAAAGAAAAAGAAAAAATAGAAAAAGAAAAAGAAAAAAAGTAAAAATAAAAGAAAAAGAAAAAGAAAAAGAAAAAGAAAAAGAAAAAGAAAAAGAAAAAGAAAAAGAAAAAGAAAAAGAAAAAAAAAGAAAAAGAA